>NW_028242952.1:0-58174 GCF_964263255.1 Lissotriton vulgaris
TAACATTGCATCCAAGATGGATACACAGGGCTAATTCTCTCAATGCAACAGATGTAGACTACAAGATTGATTCTACTTTAAAAACAAAAATATTTGTGCAGTACGAACAATATGCTCTTCCAAATGAAATAATGCCTCTAGATCAGTATGAATTCATAACTTAAACTGACATTTCTGCTGAGCCTGCCATAGGAAATAAACAGCAATACAGAGCTGCATGTACGATTGTAAAGGGATGTATGCGGCACGGTAAGTTACGTCCTAGCAATATGCAGATGCAGTCTCTAGGAGATTTGACTGGGTTGAATGTGTGACATTGATCCTCATTCGGTCCATCACCTGTTGTTTTTGCAAACTCGCTATAAGTGTACTGGGGATGCCCAGACGTGGGTCCCAGGCACTCCACACCACTGGAGTCAAGCTAGCCGGGCTGATGAGAGGTGTTACCTCGAAACCAGTCCGGTCCTCGGATGCTTGATTCCGTTCTGGGAAGGACATGGCTTTTGTAGTTCGGACTGGACTGTTCCCATGGGGCACAGGGTCAGAGCTGATTTGCATATCGCCATTGTCTAACCCAGGGTGGTGTGGAGTGCAAAAAAACGATGGATTAGGACCCAGATCTTTTGACTGGGTTGAATGTGTGACATTGATCCTCATTCGGTCCATCACCTGTTGTTTTTGCAAACTCGCTATAAGTGTACTGGGGATGCCCAGACGTGGGTCCCAGGCACTCCACACCACTGGAGTCAAGCTAGCCGGGCTGATGAGAGGTGTTACCTCGAAACCGGTCCGGTCCTCGGATGCTTGATTCCGTTCTGGGAAGGACATGGCTTTTGTAGTTCGGACTGGACTGTTCCCATGGGGCACAGGGTCAGAGCTGATTTGCATATCGCCATTGTCTAACCCAGGGTGGTGTGGAGTGCAAAAAAACGATGGATTAGGACCCAGATCTTTTGACTGGGTTGAATGTGTGACATTGATCCTCATTCGGTCCATCACCTGTTGTTTTTGCAAACTCGCTATAAGTGTACTGGGGATGCCCAGACGTGGGTCCCAGGCACTCCACACCACTGGAGTCAAGCTAGCCGGGCTGATGAGAGGTGTTACCTCGAAACCGGTCCGGTCCTCGGATGCTTGATTCCGTTCTGGGAAGGACATGGCTTTTGTAGTTCGGACTGGACTGTTCCCATGGGGCACAGGGTCAGAGCTGATTTGCATATCGCCATTGTCTAACCCAGGGTGGTGTGGAGTGCAAAAAAACGATGGATTAGGACCCAGATCTTTTGACTGGGTTGAATGTGTGACATTGATCCTCATTCGGTCCATCACCTGTTGTTTTTGCAAACTCGCTATAAGTGTACTGGGGATGCCCAGACGTGGGTCCCAGGCACTCCACACCACTGGAGTCAAGCTAGCCGGGCTGATGAGAGGTGTTACCTCGAAACCGGTCCGGTCCTCGGATGCTTGATTCCGTTCTGGGAAGGACATGGCTTTTGTAGTTCGGACTGGACTGTTCCCATGGGGCACAGGGTCAGAGCTGATTTGCATATCGCCATTGTCTAACCCAGGGTGGTGTGGAGTGCAAAAAAACGATGGATTAGGACCCAGATCTTTTGACTGGGTTGAATGTGTGACATTGATCCTCATTCGGTCCATCACCTGTTGTTTTTGCAAACCCGTCTCTAGGAGATTGCACTGCACAGCTAGCAGAACTAAAATCCCTGATACTGGTACTGAAAAATACAAGTCGAGAATACCCCATGCTTATTGTGAGCGATTCATTTTATTGTGTCCAGTCTTACAATGAATATATCTTCACTATTGGGGCCAGAATGGGTACAGAGATTCAAAAGGTTGCACTATAAAGCACGAGTTGCTTTGGGAACAAGTGCCAGAGCTGAAAAAAGGCTTACCACGAGCTCCCGTGATTCATATGTGGAGTCATCCACATGTTGGTGTACACGTTGAAGGGAATTCATTGGCTGATGAAGCTGCCAAGGCAAGAGTGAGAACTGCTGGCGTAGCTGCAATCACTTGTTCTCGCACAAGAGTAGACTGACAGATAATGGTAGCTGTCATCGCTTCAAGCAAAAACAGCACAGCCTTGCCAACAGGTTTTCCACTCAAGTACTTCTACAAGATACATGTACAAAATATTCTGTAAGCTCAAATTCCAGTAGTGGGGGTGGGGGGGGGGGGGTGGGGGGAGAGTAATACCAAACATAGATCGCAGATTAGATTTAATACTAGCTGCACACAAGGGTCTAGGCTCAGCACACACAGGGATCACTGCAACAGTTTCATTGTTGAAACAACGTTATTGGTAGCCAGATCTAACTAAACAGACAAAGGCATTTGTCATTAAGTGCAACATCTGTCAGCAGATGAAGGGTTCCACTGTAGCACGTCCACCACAAACACCACTATTGATTTCAGACAGACTACTCGCATGTGTCTATTTGGACCACTGCGACCCCTTACAAGCTGATGAGGCTTATAAGGACATCTTGGTGGCAGTTGATTAATGCTCAAGATTACTGGGCGTTTGGCCTCAGTGCTCGGCTGCGCCTGAACTGTTATAAAGGGTTTGCGAGTCTTCATAGGGGCACACACAATTTGCACATTACATTCTGGCCGTGGCCCCACGTTTAGGTCTCTGGCTTACAAGGAAGCCATGGGAAGTTTAGGTGGGGCACTGCAGTACTCTTCTCTGTATCATCCCGAGGGAAATTCGATTGTGGAAAGGAAAAACCAGGACTTAAAGCAATCCCTAACAGCGAGGGTAATAGGCTTGAGTGGCAGTTTTGTCAATCACCTATCTGGGGTCTAGAGGGAATTTAATAACATGCCAAGAAGCTCCCTGGGAGGCCGTACTTCTTACAAGGTCCTGTTTAGGACAAGGAAGTGGGTACCTGACCTCAATGGTAGCAGCACAGTGGCAGATGAAAAGTAATTTAAAATGAAAGAATATTTGGATGTTTAACAGGAACTCAATGTATTCCAAGTACTACAAAGCAACGTTCAAGTAAAATGGACTGCCACTGGGGAAGTTAAAGCAGTTCCTGCACGACCTGCATGGATCCCAAAGATTGGGGATCTGGTCATAGAAAAGATTGTGGGAAAAAGGGTCTGGGCCATCTTACAGAGCGCCGGTACCTGTCCTGACTGTTGAAGGAACAAGAACAGTACTTACTCCACCTCTTGCGAGCAAAAAAGAGAAAATATTAGTCTGCACTGATCTGATCAAACCACACTATGTGGCCGATACTGAATAGCAGGCTGTGTGGCCTCCTGAGTAGCCGCCAATCTCCTCTCGCTACCATACATGTGGAGAAGTGTGGCTCAGGGTTTAGAGGCGGCAGACCCGGAAGCTGAGATCGGCCCTGGACCAGGGTTCAATTCCCCGCCTCGGCGGGTCTTGGGCTAAAAATTCCACGGACTCGATCATTCTCGCTCCGGTGCCTTCTCGACTCACGGGTTCACACTCTGCGACTCTGGGCAATAGCTTGCTTAATATCCACAACGGCCCCTCGCGGCGGGATGCCTGGCTTTCACCTTGTGGATACCCTGCCGGGGCTATCTCACAGGGGAATACCAGGACGGGTTCCCTAAAAAGCGCCGGGACACCCACTGCGGGTAGCTGTGCGCTATATAAGCTCAAATACATTTACATTCATATACAGGAAGTTCAGATGGAAACATTAATAACGTTTGAAGATTCTACTCTACGAAGTAACGGAGTTGCCAACAACGAAATGGAACTAGTGCCTATTGAAATAGAACAACAAGAAAATAAGAATGAAACACACATCTCAATTCGGCCTATAACCGACATCTAAGTAAAAATGCCTCAAAGAGTCATCTGCAAGTTCAATTACAACCTACTGAGCTACCAAAGATAGATCGAACAGCGTCTGGCTACTTTATCGATTTTGACACATTCTCTCTGGGTGCGAGTGAACCTGAGTCACCGCCAGCTTTTGTTTCCCAAAAAGAAAAAGCACATAACTTCCTTTGGCTGAAAAAGACTTACTTCGTTTCTCCCTGCCTACAGCTATGGATTGCAATTGGTCTACTGTTCCTAGTCTTTTGTAAATGTGTAGGGACTGTCTTTTTCTTGCTTCTGAATGGACATTATCTCCCAGCACGCTCCGCAGTACAACATGTGAACTTGGTCCACATACATCATCTCATTGTGAACGAAGAGACCTGTCCTTTGTGAACATTACAGCATATTCGGTTCCTGAAGAAAAAGTTTAGGACAAGGTTTCCTATGATGTATTTGGTCCCACTGAACGTTTGAAAATACCATATGTATTTGAATGATATCCTCACCTCCAGTACAATTGTGATTTTGAAACTGTGAATGGTATGCTATCTGATTTAGAACAAAATGCTGCTTTAAAAAAAATGAATTGCATGATGAGATCACATTTTGACACCATGTTTTGTTATCAACATTATGGTCATCATTTCTTGCACAAGACAAGTATTCCGCATAATGTTTTTACTTACCACCAATGGGAACATTGCCCAACACCACCAAAAGGAAGTTCACAAACGTTTGCACAGAAGTTTGTTTATTTTTCTGGGTTTAACACATCAGACCTGAAGTCATATTATTATACGGTTGCACCTACATCTGCGAGGAAAAATATGCTCACAAACACAAAACAGATATACTCTGCTTCTTTTATCTCTCTGTCTGAACAAGGTTTTGACCTAAAGAAGACATTAGAGACATAAAATCAGCCTGGGGGACTAAAGAAAGGCAGGTTCAGGGAACTGCGACGTTATTCATAACATGACTCATACCACAACAAATTGTCTTCCTGAACGAAACCGTGCAATAGACCTCCTGTCTTGGACTAACCAAGATTAAGGACTTAATCACACCTCGGATTCCCTCACCTACACACTTTAAGGGGTGGCAAAATTATACATCACTTAGTAAGAATACATTGAATGACATAATACATGAAGATTCATACAACTCTTCAGACCCCAATTAGAAGGGATGGTTAGTGTGGCCTATAGACACAAATAGGTGTCAGTCAAGATTCAAGGGTACTACCAAAGGGTTTAGTAGCCATGGGCCTGACCAACGCTATGTACAATGAGAACATCCGGGGGTGGTGACATCCTACATTGTAGGGACGTTATGCATAGATTGGCTAAGAACATCAACACTGTCCCAGGTGAAACAACACTTGTCCTTACTCTCAGATGACATGGATTTAAGGAATTTTTTGCTAGGTCCCCGGAAGCCACATCATAAACGCTTCTTATATGTTACTGAAAAAAAGTTTGGAAAATCTCTCAACAGGAAGCTGCGGAGAGATTGCATGAAATGGACAGTTAACCTAGAAAAGGCTCTGGCTGTGGTCGACAATGGCATGACCACATTAACATCCAGGATTTATTCACTGGGCAGCATTGTGTTGTCTGCTATAGATATAATGGAACAGAATCTGTCCATCCTACAACATGGGCAATCACAGGTATGATTCAATCTATTATTAATCAGGATGATACAATCATTGCGCTCTGGTTATGTGCCCTGGCGATTTATTAACAGTACGTCACTGTTCTCTGCTTATAATTTACCAGAAAGGCAGAAAACAGTGGCACAAAGAGATGCAAAATATACAATGCTGCACGCTGAAAAATTGGACCAATTACCTTTCACTGTGGCTGAGTCACCTTCCACAGAATGGTTAATCCATGGCCACATAACATTGCCAGTAAAAACATTCCAATGTCAAGATTGTCTGCAATACCACTAAGTAGGCAGGTATGAAGCTTTGGGAAAGGAATACATCCATGAATCGTGGGAATAACCGTACAGATTTAGATGCAGGAATAGGTACACTGAAGTATTTCTCGGCTGTACAGACAACGAGACTTCATTAAGTGGGTCTCTAATTTGTCAGGATATTATGCTTCACTGAGCTTGCAATGCTTTGGTTGCAAACATATCTTGCCACTTGAAAGGATCCCCAGCTGCCATGATTCATCCGGCATCCAAACTGCTCTTGAACAGGAGGTAGTTGATGTTAAATCATCAAGGTTGTTGTGGGATGCTACCAGGGATCGCATATCTGGTCACAGTAAGTTCTAGGACTACTTGTTGTATGCAAGTATTGTTTCCACCGACCCACAGAGTCAGTGAGGCGCCGCTATGGCCTTCATTGAATGTTTCCCTTATACGGTTTGATTCTTTGAGCAGACTAAAAGCCATGCTTTTACAGAAGAAGTTAGCCTTAACCTCAGCTCATGAGACTTTTGATATCCAGGTTGCAAGATCTTCGGCTGAGGTACAGGCTCTAGTCCGAACTAATTTCCTGCTCCATTTCGGAGAAATGGTACATCGTATCTTTAACATGTCTGATACCAATGGTATAGTACACCTATTTAAGACCATGGGTTCTGGGCTCTTGAAAACCTTTCAGATGGTTTTCGGAGTCATTCCATCTTTTATACACTCCATGTTTGGAAGCACTTTAGGAGGGCTTCCACTGATCCTGCTACTAATAGTAGGTATCCTAATTTTAATTTTTCAATGGACATCCCCAATTCCAAGGAGATGGAAAAAGCGCTTTTGGAGAGACGTTGCAGTGAACTTATGGTACTCCATCTGGGCACACCTCGGCTTCAGGAGCTAAGCGAGCACTGGATTCTATTATTCCGATCAGTCTGGGTAGACTGTGTCTTGTCTGCACCGTGCTGCTCATTCTGCGGACACGAATACGTGTTTGATATCTGTCTATGACTTCCATCGGTGACGACTCCAGACGTGGATGTACTGCTGGACCCACTAAAGGTCCATGCAGTGCAGTGTCCTCAGTGTCTTCTAAACCTGATGTTGGCATTCTTAGAGCCACCAATGGATGCTTCAGCTCCTGTAGGAAAGGACACTGGCTCTTTATTAGGCTTACAGGCATCAAGTGTTTCCTCAGCAATGGTTGTGGGAACTGAGGAAGATCACCTTTGCTCCATTGACCTGATCTGTGAGGTGTTACAGGGACTGTTGTCTGCGAAGACAGGCAACAGTGATGTTGTGCCTCCAGCACAGGACACATAAACATTTGGCTCTCCGTGTGCTGGGAACTATTTGGGCCTTTTACGAACACAACTAAAACTGGAATTCGATAACATCCTTTTGTTTCATTTTTCCTCTTCTGCTCACAATGAGTGCTATGGCTTTCGGCATGCCCAGTTGGTCTCACAGTTTACTGACTTTCTAAAGGACATATAGGGCTTTGTTACAACTGCATCATTTACCTTTATACCATCTACCCTGTTTTTAGATGTTTTATATACTCATATTTTAGCAATGTTTCTCTGCTTTTTAGCTAGGCATATTTTAACATTATTATGTCGTCTTGTCGGATGAGGAGTAGGTGTTATGAACCCCAATGTACCCCAATATAGACCTAGGTATTTACACAACCCTTTCCCTACATCTGTCCTACCATTGTTATACGTAACGGGTCTGAGGCTGACTTTTTACCCAGATAAGTGCTAAATGACTGTTGTGTGGTTTTCTCCAAAAACTAGCCTAATGTATTATGCATGAGGATTCTCAGTATCACAGCAGGATTACCATCTTCTGCATAATAACTCTGTGTCATGGTCACCTCTATTGTCAACCTTGCCCATAATGCCCACAATACACTTTTAGGTAGAACCCCTGAGGGAACCTACACTACACTACATCTTCGCTGGGCAAACTAGAGTAGAAAAAGACTTCCATGCTGACGCGAGGCGCTGAGGTTCTTGCACGCAGACACGCCAGCACGCAGTGGTCTGACATTCCTCGCTGGGTGTCCTTCTTGAGACCTGTTGTGTTCGATTTAGATTCCTTATGAATTTCCTGATTCATACCCTTATATCGGTACAATTCACATTGCCCTTATAGAGGCATAAAAATCCAGCCCTTATGAAGGCATTGTCCATGGTAACCAAATACAGGCATGGCTACTTACATCCGTTCATCTACGTCACAACGAGATCTTGGAAAACCAGACTCCTAAGCCGTTAGGACTTTCCCCTGCTTGTATATTGATTTCTCCAAGAACTCATTTTTTATGCATGAACATCTATTCCTTATGGGTTCATTCATGATGTTCTTATGCCCGACTTTTACGTCAATACCAGCATTCCTAAACACCTTCAAGGTATAAATATGCCTTCACTTGCTATGACAAGGCATGGTGCGGTTTGACTACCTACTTGCACGCAGCTCGCCACAGCAAGTCCCGAAGGAAGCCAATCCCCCAACTGACGCACTGACCAGACACTGTCATCCTCCTTGCCGAGAATCCAGCTCCAGTGTTTCTGATTCCCCTTGCGGGGTGTTAAGAGATCGATTCCCGGGAAAGAGATACCAAACTCTCTCATTCTAAGGTATGGAGCTAATTAGAACCTAGAGGAACTCCTGGCAACTATAGTTAAACTAAACTATTGCAAACTCTTGGCATAACTAAACCAGACTAAGATAGCACCTACTTCTTCTCTTGTACTAGACTTAGGTTAGGTACACTGGAGTAGGATTATTTAGAAGCACCAGATGAGTATTTTAGCGTGTGTTATTTATGTATGTATTTTAACGAATTTATGTCATAGCTACAAGACATGCTATTACAGTAATATTTTATCTTACTGCTAACGCTGTACATTTTATACTTCACATTCTGTCTTACGATTGTAGCAGTTCATATCTCTTGCATGAGAAATAAGGCTGTTCAATAAAACCATTTTATTGAAATGTCCATCTCTCTATTCCTATGCAACTCTGTAGAAACGAAGCATGCACGATTGACTGAGTGAAAAGGTTACCTATTGTTTCCATGACACTGAAGATATTGTTCCAACTCTTAGGGAAACAAAGTTGTTATGTTTATGCGGTTGGCAGAAACAAATCCCTTCTTGTTCATTCGAGACGTTTCTAGTGACCTCTGAGTTAGCTGGCACAAACACATAGTTTAATATACTCGATAGAAACATACTGACCTCAGTCCTATGTCAAATCTATAGTGTATATTATTCCAATGCGCAGAGCCTATCAGGGATATAGGAACTACACTACATGGTGCCCAATGGTTTGGTAAGGCACTCATTTAATGCTAGATACTCAAGTAACTCAGTTGTGCTTTTCTCAGAGACCCCTGCTCATAAAACTCTTAGACATCTGGAGTGGGTACGGATAATATCCACCATAGCTGAGTAATCCTATGTATTAGCTTTTTGGTTTGTTCAACGTTGAAGGATACAGTATTCTAAAATATTGTGCACCATATCTTTGTTCCCTTGAATCTTGCTCTGCAAATTTAATTAAACAATGGCTGACAACGCCAATAACACCGAAACTCGTGAAGCTGCAGATGACCAAGCCGAAGTAGCTTTAAACTATACAGGTTTCAATGAAATAGATGTGAATGCTATAATCATTCCTCCAAATTTAAGGAGAGCCATCACTCTAAAACTTATAAAACATGGCTTAACACCAAGAGGTTGTAGAGCAGTTTTTTTTTGTTGATAGAGGCACGTGAATATCACCAGACAGAGGTATTCTAATCATGGATAGTATTCCCAGAATCAAATCCAGTAACTAAAATGTTTCACTTCTATAAATAAGATGATCTACCAGAGGAATATATTCCTTTCGAGGATATTGAAATTCCACTTATCTACCAGGAGCATGAGCTCTGGTTTAAAGGCGCCCTTAAACATTTAAATCACATTACCAGGCTCGGTCCACTAGGTAGACCAAGAGCAACATGGCCGATTTTAGCCGGCTATAAACCAGACCCTGACATTGAAGCACTGTTGGACGATTAATTACTTAGTAATATACAAGTTTCGTAGAATTATACAGTTAAACCACAACTGTCTGAAAGTCCTGAAAAGGCCTTTATTAAAAACACTCCTACCTCTTCTAAAAAGAATTGGGAAAATAACAAACATTCAAAAGAGAAAGATTCTCAACCCCGAAGTAGGTCTCCTCAAAAGGAGCCCTCTAAAAGGAGGTATAATTTCAGGAATATGGAATTTGAGAAAACCTGACAGTTATCAAGATACTGATACACGTTCCTCTCGTACCTTTCAGATATTGACACAGACATCTGAAAGAAGAGGACGGTCAAATCACAAAGAAGAATGCTTGAAGTCCAAAGATGATCAACACGTTCAGAAAAGCAAACAAAAACCTCAATTCACCATTATGAAAGTAGCAGGTCTAAAAATCAGACATGCTGAGGATCTTGAGGACACAACTCAAGAACGGAGAATGGGCTTAGACAATGTGGGACAGCGCAGCAGAAGTAACAATAGCTCGCCAGAACCTGAAGGGACTTCTGGAGACAGGGACTTGAATGAGGACATTGAAGTTGAAACTGCAGACACCAGGGTTAGTTCACCACATAGATTATATGAAATAACACTCCAGATGGAGGTAGAGGTCCCAAGAAAAGTGAAAGCAGTCTTTTGGGAGTGACTTTGAAGGGTTATGATATACTTCTAGCAGAACAGGACTGGCCACTAGAATTTGTCAGGGAGTGCCTACATGGCAAATACATCATTATCAACAGAAATGCTGCATAATTATGTCACAAACCCATTCACACTGCTTCCGAAAAATGCGTTACAAACTTTTCAACTTTAAGTTCATTTTATTATGAAATGTTCATAAGTTATCCAGCTCGACTTGATTGATCACTATAAAGCTGTCCAAATATCCATAGGCTTCACACAAAATAATTGTGCCCCTCCAGGCCTCTTATTACATTGTGTCAGGACATTTAATTCATTAATAGCAGCAAACATCTTATTCCCAATGCATTTCGAACATCTTTAATTGCTCTTCGTCAGGGAAAGCTGTTTCAATAAAGTAAAACCCATGTTAGTTTCTACTCCGACATGTTCACCAACCTTGCATACTGTAAACATAACCTGCTTTGTTTGGCATTTTGAATAAATAATTCACACAATTATAAACCCACAATACCGTACTGCTGAAGTGAAAAGTTTACTAAATGCGTTAACACCCCCTCCAATCCTCGATGGAAAGTCTTCCAAAGTTGCGCCCACGTTGTTAAATAAACCCTAAATCTCCCCAGTGCATTTAACCACATGGCTGCTGGCAGTTTTCCCATCCTGTGCTGGAAAATGCCATTTTAGTGGCACTATGACGAGCTCAGCTCGTCATCAGCACACGACACCCGTGGGTGATGACGAGCTGAGCTCGTCATCAGCATCGAAAGGGTTAACGTGTCCTAAGCATCTAAAAAGACAACTCTCTACTCCCAGTTATCTCCCATGTGCTCAATGTCTACATTCCCATCCTGTGTAATTAAACAAAAATACCCTCCAAAGTATCGTGGACTCAAGGTTACCTGCTTCAGAATGCTGATCGTATCTATTCTGTACCGTCTGTTTGCTCAACCTTCCCTAATGTTATTGCGCGCGCTATTTAAACTTTCACTTGTGCGCGGATTACACCTGTGACGTCACTTCCTTCAACTTCAACTGCATCCAACCACAGATCAAAAGTCCTTTAACCCACGTATTTCCACTCTGTGTTTCCTACCAATGTTTAGCTACTTCATTTCCCATAATCCTTTACAAAGAGAAAACAAATAATGTGCTTTCAACTAAAACATAAACGATGTGTACAAAATGCAATCACCATGAGTTTAACAAGTAAACTTAACGTATTTAATGTGTTACTAACAACTTGACAATTGATTTGTAATGCAAGTTCGTTATGATTCGAATTGTCTTACAAATGTCCATATAGTCACAATATGCTGTTTACGATGTAGAAGCCTCATACAATGAGGAATATGCACAAGTTACTTATATTTCTTCATGAAGATTGACAGCTTTAATCATCCAGGCATTGAAGTTTTGCATCCATTTATCTTTTGTATCAAGTTCAATATCGGGTGCATTACAGCTTGTGAGGCAAGAGTCTCATATGTAAATGCATGTAAAGGTAGCAGTTGCACACCTGTTTAACATTTTTTTCTTGTTTGTCATTTTATTCCTTATTTAGCGTGCAGTCTGGGTCTGTGCCTCGCCTCGTTGCACAGATTGTAATAGAATCAACAAAAATGCAGCATAACTATGTTGCAAAACTATTCGCACTGCTTCGCAAAAATGCGTTACAAACTTTTGTGTGCAACGGCTACCTTTATATGCATTTACATAAAAGACATCATTATGCCAGCCTTTTCTAACAATGTTCCGGTACATTTAAAATATACTTATGCCAGGAAATGGGCAGTTGCCCAGGCCCCAACATTATATAAAAATTATGTAGGATGGGATGAGGACTCACCTCACCATAAAATCCAGTTAAAGTACGAGTTACTTACCTTCGGTAACGATGTATTTGGTAGAAACGATTCTAGCCGCAGATTCCTTCATGTAGAATTATCTCTATCAGATGTAGGAGATATTTACCTTCGGTAACAATCTATCTGGTGGAGACGATTCTAGCCGCAGATTCCTTCAAGGCCCGCCCTTCCTCGCCTTTCTGCGAGGACCTTGGGGGGGCCGTGCCTCCTGTGAGTGCCTTCTTTGGCTCCGTCTAGGTGCGATTCATTCCTCATCTTGGTTCTTGAAGGATGAGGATACGGTCCTCTTGTACCCCGCTCCTCTGGCTACTCCAGGTTTTGGGGGGGGGGGGGGGGGGGGGGGGGAGGGGCATTTACTTTCAAACTCTGTCCTTTCTTCCCCTCCCTTCTGTGAGAAGTTGGCCTGATATGCAGTGCTCACTATTCTAGTGATCACTATGTATCAGTCCAAACAACCCTTATGGTGATTGGTTGTAAGTCAACCTTATAGACCAGCTATCCTAGTAGCGTGGATACGAGCAGTCTTCGGGCTAAACTCTAGAGGGCGTGTTAAGCCAGCTGTTATACCATCACATATACCCCTTGAACACCAAGTGAAAGGACACCACACAAGTGTTATGAAAATAAACAGTGTATTTATTTAGATCACAACAGCCCTGTACTCTTTATGAGGACAGGGTACTAAGCACACAACAAAACTCTTATGAAAATACTTTAAGTTGCACAATTTATACAAATGCCCGAGGGGCACGAAAAACCATATACTCTAAAAGTGGAATGCGAAATTACTAGCAGGTAAGTACTGTACTAATAGGCTTTGGAATCGCTAGGACTATGTTACTGAACCTTCAAATTACTAGTAGGAGGCCTAGGGGACTCGGGTGCAGAGTGTGCACTCTCACGCGGGATGCGGGACAAAGTCTATGGGAGCTAGTAAAGGCAAAGTTAGTGTTCTCGGGCGAACCCGACTAGATAGGCTGAAAAACGAAAAGGATCTGGACCCTTGGATAGTGAGGCTATGCTGGGGCACCGAAATGCCGAAGTTACCTAGCCCAGGGGCTGCAGCTGCATAGGTCTGAAAAGACGTCGGGAATCCTCGTTGCAGTCTATGGAGCCTGAAGAAAGAAGTTGCTGGAAGGCGACCAGTGAAGATTGGTCGATGGATCCAAGCCTGGATCGAAGATGGATGACACCTGAAAGCAGAGGGGACCAAGTTCTTAATCACTAGCCAGTGATTGTGTGGGCACCAGGATGGCACCGGGCGAAGTCACCTCGACCAGGTGAGTGGGCGACGCTGGGCTCTGCAGTCTCACGGACCAGGAGGCGTTGTCGGCGACCAGGATGGAGGTGCGAGCTGTCCCACGATGGTTGATGCTGTCGACGTCGCTGGACCCAGGATTGGGGCAACAAGTCTTGGCAAATTCAAGCCCACGTGGTGGACCTAAAATGGCGTCTGGAGTGGACCAGGAGGGTCCGGGGTGCTCCTCTTTTGGAAGGGAGCAAGGGCCAGTCTGGAGCAACCAGACCAGCAGTGGTGATGTCGTCCGGCGTCGTCGGGAAGGCCACAAGCCAGCGGGCTAGTAGCCAGACAACGTGGTGAGCAGCAAAAAGCAGAAGGGCCCCACGCAGATCTCGTGGATGCTGGGAGGCTGGACTTCGGTGCTGGAGCTGCTCAGGGTCGTGGCCTCTCGGACCCCAAAGCACTCACCAGAGGATCCCTCGGCGGTCGTGCTGGATAGAAGTCGTGCAGTTCTGATGATGGCCGGTCCCTCGAGGTCTCGTCGCACCTACGGTTCTCAGCTTAGCTGTAGAGGTAGGTAGAGGTCAGAGGTGCCAGGGAAGCCGGGTCTCGTCGAGCTGGTCAGTCGGATTCCAGAGGAAGGACGTGCAGCAAACCGCAGAGTTCTTAGATGGTGCCTGCGGATGCAGGGTGACTACTCCTTAGTCACAAGGGAGAAATCTTGAGAAGAGTCGAGAGTTCCTTTCGTGGAAAGTAGTTTCTTGATTCAAAGATGATCTAATTTGGAAGGGTCCCCACTCCTGCCTTTATCCTAAAGAAAGGGGTGGGTACGCGACTAGGTCCTGCCCTAGGGGTGGGACCAGGAAGGGGGGTGGTTACACCCCTCTCCCATGGCGGACTTTCCCCAGGCCAGGGGCTGGTGTGCCCCTGGAACTGGTTCTAGCCGGCAGATGCGTAGTGAGCACCGGGGTGCCACTTGCAGTCACCTTCCTGTAAAGCCCTGCCTACCCAGGATACACAAAACCCTGTCTGGGATGGTGCTAGCACCGCCCCTGACAGGAAACCCTTTGTCCAAGCTCTCCTCGCTGGAAGGACTCCCAGCAGCAGGAGGTCAGACTCGTGTCTGTGGTGGCAGCATCCATTTTGTGGAGCTGAGGCGTGAGTTAACTTTAACCGGGGTTCACAGTTACATACATGTCGTGTCCCTCTAGAAGGGTGGAATGCTAACGCCGTCGCCAGAATTGGCGAGGGGTTAGTATTCCAATTCGTATGACACCTTACTCGACATGTTTTGATAAAGCGATACCAAAGATAGCATTTAACCGCGAGGATTATAATGCACTTAAGAGTATATGGTATGCGTTATCATGGAACAGCTATTAGGACTTGGTTACGCAAGCTGCAAACGGGCTCAGCTCATGCCAGAGCACCATCTCACACGATTCCAAACACTCTGCCTTCAGGATTGTCAAGGCCTGCCATAGGAGTGACTGATAGGAATCTGTGTGTCCATTTTTAGGGTTAGATATAGGTATACTATATCTAAAGCAAAGGGTGATTACACCACCTTGCCCCAGCTGTCGTGCAGCCAGTTGTGTCAGATTTAGATGGCCATCCAGGGGTGGCATAATACATGCTTCAGCCCCTGGTAGGCCCTGGGTACACCTATGCCCTGAGTTACAGGGTCTGATAAGGTGGCCCAGTCCCAATTGGATAATGCACCTAAGGTACACATGTCAATTTAGTGAGAGAACAGCTAGGCTGTGGGTCTGATTAGCAGGCCCACAGCCAGAGAAAGTCGTAAACCAGTGAAACAAAAGCAAAAAATCTGGGTGATCATAGGATTGCAGACCCTACTCTCCTACACCTTCCCTTCCGGCAAAGGGCCCTGGTCCCTCTGCTAACCTCTGAATAGGGGTCCTCTGGCCATGCTTTGCCCTTGTTCCTTGGGGAGGTGGTTGCCCTCTATGCTGGGGTGACTTGGAGTTTTGTTGTTCCTGTCTGTCTTGGGACTGGTTCCCCTTCCTTGTTTCTGGATGAAGTGGTAGGCCGGCTACATTTGTCATGGCTTTTTACTCATGTCCCTTGTCCCCGGAGCATGGGGAGGGGAAGGCTGTCTACATACTGGCAGGGTGGCTGCTCAGGGCTCTGCTCTGTTCTTTCTTCTGCCCCTGCCTTTGGACACTGCAGTGTTACACTGTTCCTTATGGTGTCGTTGTCGCCATTCTCTTTTTTTCTACTCTTTCGCACACTGTTCCCATGCTCCCACAGTTTTTTTGGCTGGTGGCTCCGCGTTGTGGTGTGGAAAAGTTCTCAGAAGAAAACTGACATAGGAGCGCCGGGGTGGGACTCATGTGACTTCGCTGGCCTAGGCGGGTCGCGTGACGCCGCTCAGCCCCCGGCGCGCAGTGATGCTGTGGCAAAAAGTTTCCGGATCCAGTCCCACGCCTGGGGATAATTCTACATGAAGGAATCAGCGGGTAGTAGTCTCAATCAGATAAATCAACCAACTGAAAAAAGGCAGTATCCAATTAAGTAAGAAGCTAAAAAACAGGTCAGGGGGATTTTAGATCAACTTGAATATCAAGGGGTGATTGAAACTTGCACCTAATCAATGAACAAACCTTATTTTCCTGTTTCCAAATTAGACAATACCTATTGCACAAGTTACTACTTGTGTAACGATATATCTGTAAGAGACATTAGTTAGTGATAAGATTCCTTACCTTAGAATATCCCCAAGCGTCAGACTGGATCCGCAAATTTTTGCGTAGCAGTACCCTTGCGTGTCGGTAGGCGTCGTCTGCGGCTCCGCGTCCGTCGTCGGCGTCGTGGGCGCTGTGGTGACGTTGTCGGAGTACTTAGACGCCGCCACCGCGTGCTGACGTCAGTTCTTAGACACAGCTTTTCCGCGCCAGAAACGCAGAGCTATGCCAAAAACCAACACTGGTGCCTTGAAACTAGGGCCCTGAAAGGGGATGACCTTAACCCTAGATATAGGTTTGCAGAACGGGGAGGATGGGTGGGTCGGTAAGGAATCTATCACTAACTAATGTCTCTTACAGATATATCGTTACACAATTAGCAACTTGTGCATCTGAAAGAGACACGTTAGTGATAGATTCCTTACCAGCAATACCAACCCTGGTGGTGGGTCTGCGAACCAATAATCACACCAGAAAGTCCTGGAGGATGGAACGGCCAAAGAAGCCATCCCTCCGGACTTGGCTGTCCAGGCAATAATGTCTTGCAAACGTGTGCAGCGAGGCCCACGTAGCTGCCTGGCAAATGTCCTGCAAGGGCACTCCGCGGCCCAAGGCAGTAGTAGTAGTCGTGGCTCGAGTGGAATGAGCCCTCAGCCCAACAGGGGGTTCCTTCTTAGCTAAGGAGTAGCACGCCTGGATACACAATATGATCCACCGCGAGATGGTCCGCTTGTGTACCGCTTTACCCTTCTCAGCACCCACGTAACCAACAAAGAGTTGGTCATCCACCCGGAACTGGCGTGTGCGATCCAGATAGAAAGAGAGTGCACGTTTTGGGTCCAGTCGGTGGAGCCTCTCTTCCTCTCTTGAGGGATGCGGAGGCGGAAAGAAGAAGGGCAAGGTAATGGATAGCCTGATGTGGAAGGCTGTGACTATCTTGGGCAGGAAAGAGGGCCTTGTCCGCAACACAACCTTGTCCGGATGGACCGAAAGGAAAGGAGGTTTACAGGATAGAGCCTGGAGCTCACTCACTCTCCTGCCAGAGGTGATGGCTACCAGGAAGGCAGTCTTCAATGTAAGAAGGCGGAGAGGACAGTTGTGAAGTGGCTCGAAGGGAGCGCACATCAGAAAAGTAAGAACCAAGTTCAAATCCCACTGAGGCATCACAAAGAGAACAGGAGGGAACGTATGCGTGATGCCTTTCAAGAACCGATTAACAATAGGGGACTTCAACAAAGAAGGTTGATCAGGCAGCCTCAAAAAGGTTGAAAGAGCAGAAAGGTAGTCCTTGATAGTACCCAGAGCAGAGCCCTGCTGGGCAAGAGAAAGAAGGAAGAGAAGAACCTCAGAAAGAGGGGCAGAGAGAGGATCCACAGACTTTGCTGTGCACCATGCCACAAATCTGTTCCACCTGCAGGCTTATACCGACTTTGAGGAGGGACGCCTGGCTGCCAGAATGATGTTACAGACTTCAGGAGGCAAGTCAAATGGCCTCAACTGTCGCCGCCCAATTTCCAAGGATGGAGGTGGAGACTGGACAGGTTCGGGTGGAGGACCGTCCCCTGCTGCTGCGACAGAAGGTTCTCCTGAAGAGGTAGACGAACCGTGGGATCGAATGACATACTGAGTAGCTCGGGATACCAGTACCTTCGTGCCCAGTCCGGAGCCACAAGGATGACTTGTGCCCGGTCGCGCTAGATCTTCTTCAGCAGTCTGGGCAGAAGTGGTATAGGCGGAAAGGCGTACTACAGACCGCAACTCCACTGGCGACGAAAAGTGTCTCCGAGCGAGTGCCGCCTTGGAAATTCCAACGCGCAGAACTGATGACATTGCGTGTTCTCTTCGGGGGTGAATAGATCTAACCAAGGCTCTCCCCACTGCTGAAAGAGGCCTTGCGCCACGTCCGAGTTCAGACGCCATTCGTGATCCATCATGCACCGGCGGCTGAGTTTGTCCGCCCTGGCGTTCAGAGAACCTGCCAGGTGTTGAACCACCTAGCTCACACCCTGATGTTCCAGCCACTGCCAAAGGCGCAGAGCCTCCTGGCAGAGGGTCCACAACCCCACCCCGCCCTGTTTGTTGCAGTACCACATGGCGGTGGTGTTGTCCGTGAACACCTGCACTACACTCCCCCGGACAGAGGGGAGGAATGCCTTCAGTGCAAGACGAATCGTCCGCAGCTCCAAAAGGTTGATATGGAGCCGGGTCTCCGCCGGAGACCAGAGGCCTTTGATCTCCGCCTCTCCCATGTGGCCTCCCCAGCCCTGGAGGGACGCGTCCGTCACAACTACGTGCTCCGGTTGGGAAGGGAGAGGGATCTGCCGCTGACCCAATCGCGGTCCGTGAGCCACCACTGCAGCTGTCTCGCAGTGCCCTCCGAGATCAGGACATGGTCTGACAGGTTGCCCTGATGCTGGGCCCACTGAAACTTCAGGTCCCACTTCTGAGCCCGCATCCGCCAACGGGCGTGATGCACCAGAAGGATGCAGGAAGCCATCAGCCACAGATGCCGCAGCGTCAACCTGACCGAAACCCGGGATAAAGGCTGAAAGATTGGAATCGGAGCCTATATATCCCGAACCCGCTGTTCGGGTGGTTAAACCCGAAACTGCGCCGAGTCGAGAACCGCTCCGATGAAAAGGAGCTTCTGAGAGGGACACAGGTGTGACTTCGGCACATTGATGGAGAACCCCAGCTGGTACAAGAGGTCTGCCGTTGTCTGGAGGTGGCTGACGACTGTCTGGGGCGAGCCCCCCTTCAACAACCAGTCGTCGAGGTAGGGGAAGACTGAAACCCCTAACCTGCGCAGATGAGCTGCGACCACCGCCATCACCTTGGTGAACACCCGTGGGGCGCTGGTAAGGCCGAAGGGGAGCACGGTAAACTGAAAGTGCTCGTGACCTACCATGAACCGCAGGTAGCGCCGGTGGGCCGGCAGGACGGGGATGTGGAAATAAGCGTCCTGCAAGTCCAACGCTACCATCCAGTCTCCTGGGTCCAGGGCAGCTAGGACCTGAGCCAGAGTCAGCATTTTGAACTTCTCCTTCCGGAGGAAGCCGTTGACATTTCGTAGGTCCAAGATAGGGTGTAGGCCCCCTTTGCCCTTCTTGGGTACCAGAAAGTAGTGGGAGTAGCAACCACATCCTACTTCTGGCCCAGGAACGCGCTCGATGGCCCACTTGGCCAAGAGGGCCGAAACTTCCTCCTGCAAATGATCCCCCGATTCGCGATGGTGTTGCAGTGGCATGGCTTGAGGGGTCGTCTCGAAGGGGAGGGAGTAGCCCCTGCGGACGTTCTGTAGCACCCACCAGTCCGAAGTGACAGTGCGCCAGTGAGAGTGGTGATGGTGAACCCTGCCCCCCACTGGCGTCACATGGCCCGAAAAGCACGGACTAGGAGGGTTTTGAGGCGGATGCTGCGGGGGAGGGTGTGGAATGGCCCCGCCGCTGTCCCCGACCGCCTCCACGGCGATTTCCACAGCCGCCACCGCGCTGGATGTTAGCCTGCGGTGCGTGGCTGGCGGCACGTGTGGGGGCGCCCCTTCCTTGGCCACGAAAGGAGCGAAAGGCACCCATTCGCTGGCGCGGGGCCGAGAAGCCCAAGGATTTGGCCCTAGCCCTGGAGTCCATAAAGCGCTCAAGCGCATGGTCTGCCTTTTTACCAAAAGGTGACAGCTATCAAACGGCATGTCCATCAGTGTGTTTTGGACATCGGACTAAAAGTTGGCGGGCCTCAACCAGGCGTGGCGTCTAATCGCCACCGTCGTTGCCATCGCTCTACCTAGTGAGTCGGTGGTATCCAGCCCACACCGTATTGAATATTTGGCTGCATCCCGGCCCTCCACAAGGGCCTAGCCGATTTTGGCCCGTACCTCCAACGGACACTCTGGCAGCACTTCCGCAACCGTAACCCACAGAGAGTGGGTGTAGCGGCCCAAGAGGCATGCGGTGTTGCAAGACCGCAGTCCCAAGCTAAGGGATGAGAAGATCTTTTTCCCGTACTGCTCATACCTCTTGGATTCCCTGTCCGGCGGAGCCGACGGGAATGCGGTCTGGGAATTGGAGGCCTGGATGACCAGGCTCTCGGGGGTGGGGTGGGTGGACAGGAAACATGGGTCGCCTGGGGCCGGGCGGTGGCGTCTGGCCACGTTCCTATCTACGGGCTAACCCGTAGCGGGCTTGGACCAAGTGCCCAAAAGAACGTCGGACAAGGCCTTATTAAACAGCAGCAGAGGCTCGGCCGAGCATGACTGCGGTTTAAGGACCTAAGTGAGGAGGGTAGTCCTCACAGCCGCGACGGGGAGCTCAAGGCCCAAGGCCTTGGCTTCCCTCATCAATACCACACTGTAGGTTGCCCCCTCCTCCGAAGCCACGGTAGGAGGTGAGACAAAACCAGTGTCTGGAGATGTGTCCAGACCACTGGCATCCCCAAGTCCACCTGTCCAGTCCTCTTGAGACTGTCACTCTCGGGTCAGAGGGTCCTCAGATCCCTCCCAATACTCCTCTTCACCCATTCCCTGATGGTCAGGGTCGTCAAACGATGAGGCCGGTTCATAAAAGCTAAACTCCCCAAGCGGCGTCGAAAGCGGCGCCGTTCCGACGCCGGAACTGGAGCGAGGGAGGCATCGGGGACACCTGACGGACCGACGCCAGGGGGGTTGTTAGGTCCACCGGCGACGACCCGGATCCCAAAGCGGATCCAGTGGGGCCTTGCGGCGCTGGGCCCGAATGCACCGGCGGCGTCGGGACCCTGAGGCGCCGGGCCCGAAGGCGCCGAAGGCGTCGAGGCCGAAGCACCCAGCGGCGTCGAGGCCGAAGCACCCAGCGGCGTTGAGGCCGAAGCACCCAACGGCATCGGCACCGAAGCCGCCGACCCGCTAGGGGCCCCAGACGGGTCCGCTGGGCCCGAAGGCGCCGCGGAGCCCGGTGTAGGAGAGAGGGACCTCATGGCCATGAGGAAGCGCACGATCTCCTCCGGCGTCGCGTCGTGCCCAGGGACCGGAGGGTGTGGAGCAGGACGCGATGCCCACGACTCCGACGGAGCCGCGTGGGCGGTGCCACCCGAACCCCCGGCCGTGTCGTGCGAGCGTCGGGGGAGTCAGAAGAGCGATGAAGTCTCTTCGACTTCTTGTGTTTCTTACCTGTCGACGACTTCGACCCGGAGGAGTGGTGTCGACTCTCGGAGCTGTGATGGCTCCGACCCCGCGGCCTGTCCCTCGACCTACCGTGGGACCGGGACCTTTCGCGGTGCGGGGTCAACTGCCGGAGTTCGAGTCGCCTGCGGGACCGCTCCCGTCTGGCTTTCGAAGACAGGGCCCGGCAGTCGGGGCAGGTCTTGTCGTCGTGGTCGACGCCGAGGCATAGGAGACACAGACGGTGAGGATCCGTGACCGACCTCGTGAGGTCGCAATCCTCGCAGTGCTTAAAACCAGGCATCCCTAGGCACCGTCCGGAGTCGATCGACTTTGGAAAAATGATCCAAAAAGTTAGTCAAAAATTGACTAAGGGTTACTGCTTTTTCCAGATCTGCGCTTGCTGGCGTGGAAAAAAGAAGAACTGACGTCAGCACGCGGAATCGGCGTCTAAGTACCCGGACGACGTCATCACGGCGCCCACGACGCCAACGACGGACGCGGAGCCGCAGACGACGCCTACCGACGCGCAAGGGTACTGCTACGCAAAAAGAAAACAAGTTACTTACCTGTAACTTTGGTTCCCCAGTATTGGTAACTTTCATAAATTCCCATGCTTTGTATCATTCCCCGTCGTCGGACTGGGAGTCTCGGTAATAAAAAATATCATAGTAGTAGGTACAAAAGAGAAAGGAAGGGCCTAGGCCTCATTCCCTTTTGTAACATATCAGCCTCTTTTTGTAAAAGAGACCAAACTCTAGGCGTCAGCCAATCAGAAGAGCCTCACCCTTAGAACCTTCCTGAAGGAACCTCAGAGCCTCAGATTTTCGTAGCCGTAGTGTGCTAGACACCATATCTGCTGAAGGCTGAGCTTTCCCCGGGGAGGTGGGTGGGCGCATGGGAATCTATGAAAGTTACCAATACTGGGGAACCAAAGTTACAGGTAAGTAACTTGTTTTCTTGCCCCAGTATTGGAACTTTCATAGATTCCCATGCTTTGTATCAGAATAGCAAGCAGTAAACACCATAAACACATTTTGCCAAGCAGTACATTATAACACTAGCAAGACAGTACAAAATGTGTCACCCATGGAAGGTGGGATAGAAAGGAAAGCTCACCTATCACTTGAAGAGGTTTCTCAGGACAGCCTGGCCCACAGCCGCATCATCCTGCTGCAAGGATTCCAAGCAATAATGCTTAGTGAACGTGTGCACGCTGCTCCAGGTAGCAGCCCTGCAGATGTCCTTGACATGTACCCCCGCAAAGAGGGCCGTAGAAGAAGCCATCGACCTCGTCGAGTGGGCGCGGACCTTGCCCACCAGAGGTTTCCCTGCTAACTTGTGGCAATGCAGAATGGCACTTGAAATCCATCTCGAGATCCCCTGCTTGGACAGAGGGAGACCCTTGTTTGGACCGCCGAAGGCAATGAATAATTGTGAAGATTTTCTAAAGTCTTTGGTGCGGTCTATGTAGAACTTTAGACAGCGTTGCAAATCCAGAGTGTGCAATGTCTTTTCTGCTGGAGTGACTGGGTTTGGAAAAAATGTTTTAAGTATGACAGGTTCATTTAGATGAAAGTCAGTGGGGACTTTGGGAATGAACCTTGGGTTTGTCCTTAAGATGGTAGTGTTCTTTTTGAACTGCAAAAATGGTTCTTGGATAGTCAGGGCCTGCATTTCCCCCACTCGCCTCGCTGACGTGAGGGCTAAGAGTAGAGCTAACTTCCACGATAAGAATTTTAGGTCTGAGCGGTGAATCGGCTCAAAAGGTCCTTTCATTAGCTGAGCAAGGACTAAGTTTAGATGCCATGTTGGAGGAGGAGATCGCACTGGTGGATAGACCCTGAACAGGCCCTTGAGGAATTGCTTGACAATTCTCGCAGACCACAACGAAGGACCTGAATCCGACCTTCTGAATCTCGAAATCGCTGCCAAATGAACCTTGATAGTAGAATGGGACAGATTAGACTTAGCTAGCGAGAGTAGGTAAGGCAGGAGCTGGTGAGGTTGTGACGTGAAAGGATCAATCTTTTCTTTTTTGCACCAGATACAGAATCTTTTCCACTTCAATCTGTATGTTTTGTTCGTGGACGGAGCCCTCGCCTGAAAGAGGATGTCTTTGACCTCAGTGGAAAGTGGGACATTCATGTATTCTCGCTGGTCAGGAGCCATGCGGTCAGGTGCAACGACCTTGGGTCTGGATGCCAAACTTGTCCTCCGGACATTGCCAGGAGATCCGGAACGTTCTCTAGCGTTATCGGAGGTACTAGCGATAGCAGATGTAGTTCGGTGTACCAGAATTGTCTTGGCCATGCCGGGGCTATTAGGATGAGTTTGCATGGTTCCGTTTTCATCTTCCTGATGAGTCGAGGAAGCAGGGGGATCGGTGGAAATGCATAGAGGAACCTCCCTGTCCAGGCTATCGATAGGGCATTGCCTAAAGAGTCTTGGTGATGGAACCTGCTGGCGTAGGCTGGACACTTTCTGTTTGCTGGAGTTGCAAAAAGGTCCACCTCTGGTGTGCCCCATTCTTGAAAGATCAGATCCAGAACTTGTTGCTTCAGCTCCCACTCGTGAGTGACTGAGGTGAGCCTGCTCAGTCTGTCTGCGCCTTCGTTGAGCACTCCTGGCAAGTGCTCCGCCCTCAGAGAAATTCCGTGAAGAATCGTCCATTCCAGAATCTGCTGAGCCTCTCGTGACAAGGGAAGTGACCTGGTCCCTCCCTCCTTGTTCACATAATGCATAGCCGTGGTGTTGTCTGTCCTGACTAGCACCTGTGAACCCCGGAGACGCGGAAGAAAGGCTTGCAGGGCCAGCCTGATTGCCCTCAGCTCCAACAGGTTGATGTGTAACTTTTGGTCGCTTGGGGACCAATGGCCGCTGACCTGCAGGTCCTGCATCACGGCTCCCCATCCCTCCAGTGACGCATCCGTCGTCAGTATGTGAGGCGATGGAACGCTTGCGAAGGATAGACCTTGGCATAAATGTTGCTGATTTGACCACCAACGCACTGCCTCCTTCATGTCTCGAGTGACCGTGCACTTGTTGCCACTGGAGGTCCAGTTGCTCCTGCAGGGGGGGCATCCGGAGCCTGCAGTGTGGGATCAGGGGGATACAGGATGACATTACCCCCAGCAGCGACTTGTAGCCGCGTACAGAAAGACACTTTTTTCTTTGAAGATTTCCTGCTAATGTTTGCAGTTTCTGAATCCTCTCTTGAGTTGGAAAAGCCTTGGAAAGCTGCGAATCTAGCATTGCCCCGAGGAACCGCGCCCTCCGTGACGGCAGCAGCGTGGATTTGTCTCTGTTCAAGGTAAGACCCAGATTGTGGAACAGAGTGGTGCAAGCCTGCACCACGTCCTGCGCTAATGCTTTGGTCGGGGCCTTCAGTAACCAATCGTCCAGGTAAGGGAAGACCTGGAAGTGGTGTTTTCTCAGGAATGCTGCGACAGGTGCCAGCACCTTCGTGAAAATTCTTGGAGCAGAGCGAAGGCCGAATGGCAAGACTCTGAATTGAAAATGGCTCTTGGCTACTGTGAAGCGTAGGAACCTTCTGTGCGCTGGGTGAATTGGGACATGGAAGTATGCGTCCTCCAGGTCGAGCGTGGCCATATAATCCCCCGGGTTGACCATCTTCAAAACATCCTGTAGGGACACCATCCTGAAGGATAGGGAGATGAGATAGGCATTGAGCTCCCTGAGGTCCAGGATGGGACGCCACTTCTCCTGCGTTTTTCTCACCAGGAAGAACCTGGAGTAGAAACCCTGGCCCCGTTGATTGGAGGGGACCGGTTCTATCGCTCCCTTGCGGAGCATCTGCTGAACCTCTAGCCGTAGGAGATGGAGATGTCGTGATGGTATGGCTGATGGGGGTCTGGGTGGAGGGACTTCCGTAAACTCCAAAGTATGTCCTTGTTTGATTATGTTGAGCACCCAACGGTCCGATGTAATTTGGGACCAATTCAGAAGGAATTTTGACACCCTGCCTCCAACTGATGATCTCTTGGAGGAGGGAGCAGTAGGCAGAGCCAGGAGGCCGCTATTGGCGTTTAGACGAGTCCCTTCCACGGGCAGCCTGCTTGCACTTATTGTATGGCCGTGAATAACCAGAGGACTGGCCCTGTCTCTGCTGGTAGGACTGGCGATTTGGTTGGTATCCAGAGCTGGTCGAAGAATAGCGCTGTTGTTGATATGCGCCCCTGCATGTGCCACCTCTGCCTCTTGTGCCCCTAAAAGGAGTCTTGCGGTACTGGAGCGTTCCCAACGATCTAGCCGTCTCCGTGTCCTTCTTTATTTCTTGAAGTGTGTCGTCGATTAATTTGCCGAAGAGTGCCTCGCCGTCAAAAGGTAGATCCAGGACTTTATTTTGGATCTCTGGCCTAAACCACGTCGCTTTGAGCCACCCCTGGCGTCTCAACACTGCCGCTCCTGCCAAAGCTCTAAAAGACGTAGTGGCAATGTCCATGGCACAGTCAATGATCTCCATGGAGACCGCTTCACCTTCTTGCAAGGTCTTCTTGGCTTCTAGTCCTGATTCTGGAGGAAGTTGATCCAAATAGGGAGCTATATCGCACCACAACTGGCGATCATATCGCCCCAGTATTGCCAAAGCATTGGCTGCGCGAACCAGAAGGCTAGCGATGGATGAAAATCTCTTGCCTGTGCTATCCAACCAACGTCCATCCTTATCGGGAGGAGCCGTTAAGGGTGCAGAAGGGTTCCGTGACTTCCTTTGCGCCGCCTGTGAGATTACAGAGTCCGGCCTGGGATGACCTGTCAGGGCAGCCGGTCCATCCTCCGGCGCTTTATACTTTTTGTCAAGGCGCGGTAGCACAGGGACTACCGTGGCTGGGTTTTTCATGGTCTTTAAACCCTCCTCCCATATATGGTCCACAATCGGGATGGACCTCGTAGACTTACGGTGCGTGTCTTTAAAGTCATACAAGAAACAATCCGTTGTTTGTGTCGGCAAGACCAACTTAAATCGGCCCGCTGCACGTTCCATCAGTTGGTGAAAACTACCAATGTCAGCAGGAGGAGAATCGCCTAGGTCCTGGTGTGGCGAAGCCTGATCCGGGTGGACGTAATCATTGTATTCATCCCCATCCTGATCCGAGTCCGGATGATTATCGGAAGACACATCCGTTTCATTATCCTGATCCCTATCCGGATCATCTGCTGGTTCAGACGGAGTCTGGGGCACTGGCCTCTGTGGTTGAGGAGGAGACTGCACTGGGTGCACAGGTGGGACAACTGAAGAGTGGTCCTTAACTGGTGTTGATGGAATAGATCTTTTCGGCGCCGGGCGCTCGGCCTTGGATTTATAGTCCTGCAACATCATGTGCAGGTCATGTAGGAAGGACGTCGGGACTGAAACCATGTCATGTGATTCGTATTCCCTTGGGTCCTCAGTCTGTGGGTAGTAACTGCCACCTTGTTCATATGCCTCCTCCGAGTCAGTCTCTTGACTTTTAATGAGAAGCTGCAAAGGGCTATTTGCATAATCAAAGCCATCCTGACCGTCTCCCTCAGAGTCCCCCTGGTCCAGCAACAGTGTGGGAGGTAATGATGGCACTCTCCTTGGGGACGTCATTTCAGGCGTGATCCTCGTAAGAGAAATCGTCACCCTCCTCTATGCAGCCAGAATTGTAGGCTGCTCCGTCGATGCCGGTGAAATCCTCGTCGACGAGATAGGAATGGTAGAAATCGTCGTCGACGCCACCGACGACGAGCCCGCCGTCGATGTCGAAATTGTTGTCGTCGTTGAAGCACTCGTCGACGACACGACCGTCGTCGACACCGTCGTCGACACCATCGTCGTCGTCGGCGTCGTCGATGTGGTCGTCGTCGAAGTCGTCGTCGTCGGCACCGCCGTCGTCGGCACCGCCGTCGTCGGCACCCCCGTCGATGACGACGGCTTCTTCGTCGACGATGTCTTCACCTTCGTCGACGATGTCGTCGGCATACTGCTCGTCGACGCCGCAGTCGTCGAGCTCTTCTTAGACGACGACGGTGCTGTAGCTGTCGACGCTCCCGTCGACGAGCCCGTCGAGGGAATCAATTGGATCTTGGGCTTCATTTTCGTCGTCGACGGAGCCACCGTCGACGATGTCTTCGTCGTAGAGGACTTGGAACTCCTCTCAGAAGAGTGTGATGAGGGTTTTTTGAAGGCTGGGTCTGTCTTCTCACCCTTAGGAGGCGAAACCAGTTCTATTTTGCCCGACCCACTGTGGTGGGGGGAACCTCCTGAACCCCGGCCATCCGACTCACTGGGGGTCTTTCTTGAAGCCTTAGAGGGGCGCCCAGTTGAGGAAGTAGGGGAACCTCTACCCCTTTTCACTGACCTTCTAGAAGAAGCGCAGGACACTGATTCCTCCTCATCACTGGAAACTCCATGTTTCCTCTCCTTCTGCCTCTGCAACCATGTAAGAAGCCTTCCAGCACGATCTCTCAAGGTCTTGGTGGAGAGAGTGCGGCAAATTCGACAGTCCTCTGCCTTGTGATCAGGATACAGGCAGTAAATGCAATCCTTGTGTTTGTCTTCCACAAACAGCCTCTTCTTACCACAGGTGGAACAGGGTTTAAAAAGGGCTTTTTCTTCTCAACTTCAGCCATTTTTATGAAGGAAGCTGTTTCCTGAAGAATCTGAAGAAAAATCTGAAGAAATATCTATAGAAATGAGTTTTAAAGAGTAGAAATAGAGCAGAGCTCAATGGAGACTCCCTAGCACAACGTGCGGTAGAAAATCTGAGGCTCTGAGGTTCCTTCAGGAAGGTTCTAAGGGTGAGGCTCTTCTGATTGGCTGACGCCTAGAGTTTGGTCTCTTTTACAAAAAGAGGCTGATATGTTACAAAAGGGAATGAGGCCTAGGCCCTTCCTTTCTCTTTTGTACCTACTACTATGATATTTTTTATTACCGAGACTCCAAGTCCGACGACGGGGAATGATACAAAGCATGGGAATCTATGAAAGTTCCAATACTGGGGCAATTTACGGATCCAGTCTGCCGCCTGGGGATATTCTAAGGTAAGGAATCTATTGCTAACGTGTCTCTTTCAGATGTCTAGTTTTGGACTACAGACACTTAAATTCATGTTGTAAAACATTTGCAGTGCAAAATGCACCCAGTACAGCATTATTGAATAGCATTGTGCGTAAAAAATATGAAACCACATTAGAAACTTCAAACGGTTTCTTTTGTCAAAACACTGCACCTGAAAGTAGTTATTTGACCGCTTTCTCAATAATGGGGACCCAGCGTCAATTCTGTCGTCCCCCTCAAGGATTCCAGAATAGTCTGGGGTTATTCTCAGCAAAGGTAACAGAGTTACTACAAACTTATGATGACAAGGCATGATATCTATCTGACCGACGATGACCTGAACAGACACTTGAACAGGGTGAACACCATTATACTGGACTTCGCCTCTGAAGGGTATAAATTCAATTAAAAAAAATCAAGAATTGCTAATTTCAACATCCTTTTTAGATCGAGACTGGCGTAAACCAGCCATTGGAGTAGAGGGCTCAGTGATGACATTTTGTTGCTCTAAGCCCCGTCTTTTTCGGATTGAGGGACGTGTTTTTTTTGCTTCTTTCTCTCCTCTTTCCATTGGCCGGAATGTAAACAACAAGTCAAAAACACGCCCGTTGTTTACATTCCAGCCAATGGAGAAGGAGAGAAAGAAAAACACGCCCCCAGTCTGAAAATGACGGGCGTTTCTCAGTCTCTTTTGTGCTTGACCTCGGAGAAACAGGGTGGTGTTCATGGCGTGGTCCAACCGTTGTCCGTGTAGGCGCGTGTGGCAAGGTTCAGCTGAACATGATCGGCACGGGTACCACCCCACTTATTTTATGGCCATGTATTGGTTCTACGTAATTACGGGTGCCACCCGCGTATGTGATTGTTTTTGAATCGCGGTGCCCACCCCGCGACTTTGCCTGTATTTATATTTTTCATTCCTATGCGGGTGCCCATCCCACTGTTTATTTTCAATTCGGAAGGAGCCTACCCCTCATCTGCCCAGTTTTCACCACCGCAGCCTGGGACTGCAGGGAATCACCGCCGCGGCCGGGGATCACAGGAAATCAGGCACTATGGCGGGACTTCCAGTTTCCAAAGAGGAAGTCCCACGCCCGCCGCCGGAAGAAGAAGAGAAGCTGCCGGTGCGGGGCTCCCGTGGTTAAGGAGAGCCCCGCAGACGCCCCTGGTGCAGCCCGACAGCGGAGGGGGCGCGAGGCACATTGCCGGTGCCTGCCCCCACCGCGGGAGAAGCAAGGGAGAACCCAGCCGGTGAGTTCCAAGGGAGCGGGGCAGGGTAGGCCGGGGGTTGGGGGGGGGACTTGGGGGCAGAGAGAGAGACAGAGTCAGAGCGGCCCCGGGCGCTCAGTAGGCCGCTCCAACGTTTGGGTAGGTTTAAAAAATCTGGGTAACACCAGAACTTAACATGAGCCTGCATCTCATTTACCTACTAAACAAATTTGGTAATACTAATTAAATTAAAGGTGTACGGGTGTGTGTGTGTGTTTGTGTGGCTTTGTGTGTAGCTCAGAGTGTGTGTGTAGCTCAGAGTGTGTGTAGCTCTGAGTGTATGTGTGTAGCTCTGAGTGTGTGTGTGGCTCTGTGTGTGTGTGAGGCTGTGTGTGTGTGTGGGGCTCTGTGTGTTTGTGTGTGGGGCTCTGTGTATGTGTGGGTCTGTGTGTTTGTGTGTGGCATTTGCGAGAGACTAAGCTATTGGCATTGTAATTGACAATGCCATTTATTTTTTAAGTTTTCAAAACCAACACATAAATGAAAATGTTGTCATTTACAATGCCAATAGCTCAAGTGAAGGCAAAACCCTGCCAGCCAACTTTTTAGAAAAGTGTGCGCTGCTCCAACCTCCAAAAACGCTGAAAAACTTAGTCAATTCTAGGTTTTCTGCATTTTGGAAGAACTTACATTCTAAACTACGCAGAAAGGGTGAAACCTCTCTACGAATTAATCAAACCTGATTTTAAAACAGTAAATTGGACAAAAGAACACCCAGAAATTTTGCGTTCGCTACAAACAGACATGTTTGCAACAAAACATTTACCAACACGCGTAAACATATGTAACTTAGTGATCTGAATCAATCCGGGTCAATGCGGACTCACCTACTTAACATTTATTGAGGGTGAAAAAGTACCAATTGCATACAAATCACATTTGTATACACAAGCAAAAATGAAATTTACTTCTACAGAAAAATCTCGACAGCATTTCAAACCGCTGTAGCAAAAGAAAGAGCCCTAGCACAAGGAAAATACATTATGGCCGTAACACCTGTACCAGCCTTAGAGGCAGTGACAAAAGCGAGCATTCCGAATGCAAAAGCTTTACATCCAAGATGGATACAATGGGTTAATTCTCTTGCTGCAACTGATGTTGAATACGTTTTTGATCCTCGTTTCAAAACACAAGCATTCCTGCAATACGAACACGAATGTCCTCTGCCTACTGAAATTCTACCTCTAGACCAGTATGAATTTATAATTTATACTGACAGATCTACACAACCCGCTACGGATGGTAAACAAGCTTATAGTGCAGCAGGCGTGATCGTTAAAGGTCATATGCGCGATGGCAAATTCAGACCTATGGTCACAAAAAAGCAATCTCTAGGAGATTGTACAGCTCAGCGAGCTGAACTACAAGCATTCATAATGGCACTTGAAAATACGGATCGCAAATTCCCCACACTCATAGTGTGTTTTTACTGTGTTCAATCTTACAATGAATATTTGCAGAACTGGCTTCAAAATGGTTTCAAAGATGCAAAAATGGCACTATCAAGCATAAAATGCATTGAGAACTAGTAGTTCAGTTGCAAAACGGACTACCAAACACTCAAGTGATACACAGGCTGAGTCATCAACATGATGGCGTTCACGTTGAAGGGAATTCATTAGCTGACGAAGACGCGAAGTGGGCTGTGCAAACGGCTTCCGTAGCTGCAATCACTCATTCAAAAACAAAAAAAGAGAGTGAAACAATACTGGCTGTCAATGCTTCGAGCAAAGGCAGCGGTGCATCGTTACCTAAAGGGTTTCCACTCAAATACTCATATATAACTGATGCGAATAATGTTCAGTTTGCTCGAATCCCTGGAGTGGGGGATAGGGTAATTCCAAACATGGAACATAGATTAGGACTAATCTTAGCAGCACATGAAGGGCTCGCCTCTGCTCGTGCAGGTGTTTCCGCCACAGTGTCATTAATAAAACAGTGATACTGGTGGCCCAGCATTACAAAACAGACCAGAAATTATGTCTTGGACTGTGAAATCTGCCAGAAGATAAAAGTCTCTACTGTGAAACATCCTGCGGACGCCCCTGTTAATTTCAGATAAACAATTAGCTTGTGTTTACCTGGAACGCTGCGGTCCCTTACAAAGGGATGGCAACTATAAATATATCATGGTCGCAGTGGATTCATGTTCAAGGTTCCTTTGGATGTGGCCTCAGCTCTCGGCTGACACTCGAACTGTTATAAAAGATTTGAGTCTTTATCGGCACATTCGCAATTATCACACTACATTCTGACCTGCGATGGCTCCACTACACAATTATCCTGTCACCTGCAATGTTCACCAACTGCAGTGATTAATCCAATTTTTGGACTACTTTCTAATGGGAGTTACCTTATGTTGAATGATCACAGCTGCTGTGGCATGTTGCCAGGTATTCCCTATCTAGTGACTGTTTCATCCAGGGTCACTTGCTGTATGCAAGTATTGTTTCCACAAACCAAGACAGTCAGGGAGTCGCCTCTATGGCCTTCACTGAACTTCTCTTCTATACAAATTGATTCTCTAAGCAGAATGAAAGCCATTCTTTTACAAAAAACTGTGCTACTGACCTCGGACAAAGATACCTATGATCTACAAGTCGCAAGGACTTCTGCGAAGACACATGCCCTTTTGAATATTAACTGCCCTATACATTTCTCCGAAATGTTGGAACGTATCTTAAACATGTCTGATATGGGAGGTATTGTACATCTATTTAAGGACGTATGTTCAGGACTGTTAGTACCTTTTCAAGCAGTCCTCGGAATATTTCCCAACTTCATGCACTCTGTGTTTGGTGGACTTCCACTACTTTTTGGGCTTGTTGCAGGGACCCTATTTTTGCTCCTACTGCTGCGATATGGCAAGCCAAATCACCAGCGCCACTCTAAGCACCATAGAGCGAGCTCTATTGGAGATAAAGTGTTGTGAGCACATCGTTCAAATTCTAGGCTTACCTTGAGTACGAGACACAAAATACCACATGGTTTCTGTCATTCAGACCGATCTGGCAAGATTGCATCTTACCTGTTCAATGCTGCCTGCTTTGCGGTGAAGAATGCGTGCTAGACATCTGTTTAACACTATCATCAGTCATGCCTACGGATATCGATACTCTGTTGGACCCAGTAACGTCCCAAGCTCTGTGTTGTCCCCAGCGGCTACCAATTCTGATGATGGCATTCAGGTACAAGAGGAAACAACAGGTGCACAGGTAACATCCAATACGAACTTTGCTGATACGACCTATGCTTCTCATCTATGTGCGGTTAATCTTCTAAACGAGGTAATCCAACTTTCACCTATAATGACAGACAATTTTTTGTCTACAGACATAGAAGATTTCATGTTTTCTCCAAGACCTAACACTGACTTTGGATTTTGGCACACAGTGTTCTGAGAGACTTTGAATTTGATTCTTCCAAATTTGTATTTTTCATTTTTGGCACAAGTAATCTGCTTATAGTAGAACTATTCATAGAGAACAATAATTCTTTGAATACTTCCAGAGACAATATATGACCTTGTCCACACCAACATGATTATGTAGTCTGAAATAAAATGGTTTCCGCCCTTTTTCTTCTGTATTTACGAGCCATTTCATAAATGTTTATATATGTGTATTCATTCACTTAGCATTCACTTGCAACTTATGCTTAGAATGAAACATTGCTTTAATATTACAGCACAATTGCATTTTACGCATCGCAACGGTTATATTGCATTTTTTCAAATGTATTTTTAGACATTAGCCATCCATATGTAGCAATGTTTTAGATATGTTTAACATGTTTAGGATGTAGTAACGTTGTACATACGAAGGTGGAGTGGGTGTTGTGTTTCGATTTACATTCCGTATGAATTTCCCGATGCATGCCCTAATATATGTACAATTCACATTGCCCTTTTATAAGCATAGAAATCCAGCCCTTATTTAGGCATTGTCCATGCTAACCAAATACAGGCATGGCTACTTACATCCGTTCATCTACGTCGCAAAGAGTTCTTGGAAAACCAGACTCTTATGCTGTTAGGACTTTCCTCTGCTTGGATATTGATTTCTCCAAGAACTCATTTATTATGCATGAACATCTATTCCTTAGGGGTTCATTCATTAAGCTCTTATGCCCGATTTTTACGTCAATACCGGCATTCCTAAACACCTTCAAGGTATAAATATGCCTTCACTTGCTATGACAAGGCACAGTGCGGTTCGACTACCTACTCGCACGCGGCTTGCCACAGCAAGTCCCGAAGGAAGCCAAGTCCCCAACTGACGCACTGACCAGACGCTGTCATCCTCCTTGCAGAGAATCCAGCTCCAGTGTTTCTGATTCCCCTTGCGGGGTGTTACAGATCGAGTCCCGGAAAGAGATACCAACCTCTCTCATTCTAAGGTATGGAGCTGATTAGAACCTAGAGGAACTCTTGGCAACTATAGTTAAACTAAACTATAGCAAACTCTTGGCATAACTAAACCAGACTAAGACAGCATCTACTTCTTCCCTCGTACTAGACTTAGGTTAGGTACACTGAGGTAGGATTATTTAGAAGCACCTGATGAGTATTTTAGCCTGTTTTATTTATGTATGTATTTTAACGAATATATGTCATAGCTACAAGACATGCTATTACAGTATTATTTTATCTTACTGCTAACGCTGTACATTTTATACTTTGCATTCTGTCTTACGATTGTAGCAGTTCATATCTATTGCATAAGAAATAAGAATGTTAAAAAAAAACCTTTTATTGAAACGCCCATCTCTCTATTTCTATGCAACTCTGTAGAAATGAAGAATGCACGATTGACTGAGTGAAACGGTTATCTATTGTTTCCACGACTTTGAAGATATTGTTCCGACTCTAAGGGAAACAAAGTTTGTCATGATTATGCGGTTGTCAGAAACTAATCCTTTCTTGTTCATTCGAGAAGTTTCTAGTGACCTCTTAGTTAGTTGGCACATACACACAATTAAGTTGAATATATATTCGATAGAGATATACTGACCTCAGTCCTATGTCAGATCTATAGTGTATATTATTCCAATGCGCAGAGCCTATCAGGGATATAGGAACTAAAACACAGACCAAGACGGGGTCCTTCACTTTCCCATATCATGTAATGGGGTTGGCTTTATCTTAAGGGGATTCTTTGCTACACACCTACATACATGCTAGGTACACTTAGGTACTTCTAGTTAGGGTTGCATCGTAGGAGTACACATTATTACTGTCATGTATCCATATGCCTGCATATATTCATTGTACTAGCACTATGGTAGGAGTCTACCTTTTTTTAACTCTGTTGGTGCTAATTACCGTATACATTTGTTTCTGTCTCATAGTTGTTTCAGCACATGTATTTTACACTAGAATGATGCTGGTTCAATAAATGCTTATTGAAAACATCCCCACTGTTTATTCTGTGTATCTCTCTAAGAGAATGTGAGCACGAGTGACTGAGCGAAAAGTACTGTACGGTTTCCACGATCCCTGAGGGGTCAGGGCTGTCATGTTCAATAGTTGCCAGAAGCTATTTGCTCCTTGGTATGGGAGGAACATAGTGGCATTGTGAGCTAGCAGGGCTAACAGACTAACATAACCTGTGGGGGTGTCCGGAATCAACCTGGACACCAATCCCTTAGTTCATGTTGTCTAAATGGGCAGATCCTATATAGATCTGTAGTAAGTACACAACATTGGGAATCAAAAATGTATTTAATAAATGTGAGAAATGAAAAACAGAGAGACATTAACCTAAACTAAAATAACAAACCCATCAAGAAAGCAGGTGCTTTAAAATAATAAATTAAAATAATACATTAAATTAAATAATAAATAAAATAATTTACGGAGCACTGGGGCCCAGGCTTCCCCAATGACGCAAGGAAAAAAAAAGGGTGAGTCTGTTTTAAAAACAAGGGAGTTAACCTAAAACAGCACTGTACTTACCCGCAAATCCCTCAGCCATGAGTCAGTTGCCATGCTATATAAGCCCTACACATCCAGCAACATGAGGCAGGTGGGGAGGGCCAGAAGGTCAAGTCCGAGACAGGAAATTAACTACAGACTGTAGTACTGGAGGGCAAACCCAAATGCAAACTAGAGCAGAGCAACTCCTGGTGCACCTACTGGAATCCACAAATTAATTAGATTAAATATTTTCCAATTATTCTGCGGACTGATGGAACTGAGAAGGGCTTTTCGTAAGACTCCAAAACAGGATCTAGTGCTTTGCTAAAGGATAGCAAGCGCTTGGTAGCTGAAGAGGTAAACTGTAAAATTTCCATCAAAATGTTATACTTTGGCTCCTTAGGGGGCAGGTTTGCTCTAGAACTTCTGCATTCTAGGGACCCACTACCCACTGTGGAACAAGAGGGCACACCCTGCATTGGAGGACTAGAGGGGTAAGGAATGCCCCCTTCTGGCGAGGTATTCAGATCACTATCATTTTGTAAGTCAAAATGTAGGCCACATAGGGCATTTATAAAAAATATGTATTTATTATATATACATTGTGTGGTTCTTTTTCACTTAATCTACATTATAAGATTGCATTCTGGTAAAACAAGCTGCTTTACACTGCTTCTGGGCTAAGTCTGAAGGCTGCTCTCCACTGCTATCACTTAGAAAGCTTTTTAAGGTTGTCTAAGACCTCTTAAATCACCATAAGGGCTGCCTGGACTGGTGCAAGGTACCCACTTACATTAGTGGACATGATATACCAGCCCAGTTTCTTACATTGGTGTTCAGCGGTTGGGATTCAAACCAGCATTGTTTTACCAGATACATCTTTGTGTTGATTAATTGAAAAACCATCACTAATACTAGGCTCATATAATACAAACCTAGTAACTACTGTGTGGTTCATTTAATCCATACATTAAGGTTAAATTCTGGTAAAACAAGCTGCTTAACATTCCTTCAAGACTAAGCATGAAGGCTGCTCTCCACAGCTACCGCTTGGATAGTTTTATTTGACCTCTTAAATCACCGTAAGGGTTATTTAGACTGGAGCAAGGTGCCCACTTTAATTAGTGGACAGCATATACGAGGCCAACTTCTCACATTGGTGTGCAGCAGTTGGGATTCAAGCCTGCATTGTTTTACCAGATAAACCTTTGTATTGATTAAATGAAAACGACTAAGTACTAGGTACATATAATTCTAGCTTAGATAAGTAAGTTCTACTGTACTTAGGGTTGGGTAGTTAAGGGTATAACACACCCTTTCTCCAACCTCAGACAGTTTAGTTCCCACTAGGTTAGGTATGTGCAACAACCCACCACAATTAGTATGTCTTCTAAAAGAGATGCCCGTTTCTCTCTCTGACTGCTAGATACAGTGAACTTTCATTCCAAGAATTAAAAGCACTGTGTGCTTCTAGAAAGTTGAAGACAGGAAACGGAGCCAACACTCAACGCCTCCTAGAGGTATTACTGTTAGATGACCTCAGGAAAACCAGTGGGTCAGATGAACAGGACAGAGTGGGTGGGCTGGGAAATAAAGATAGGCCAGGTGGGGAACCATTATTTGACCTTGAATCAAACACCTGACCAGGTGGAGCCAGATGACTCTCACCTGGACAACTCAGATCTCCCAGAGGATACTGCAGGAGGCCTTGAGGAGGCCCCTTTTGTCCCTCCTGGGAGAGTGCAGAGTAGACCAAGGAGGCCTAGATCCTCCTCTGTAGAATCCAATGGTGCAGGACAGTGTGTAGGGACCTCCATATCTAGGAAGAGGGAGGACACTTTGGATAGGGAATACCAACTTCTTGAACTTGAGAAAGCGAGGGTTAGGCAAGAGCAGTTGGCCCTTGGCAAAGAGTCCCTATAAGTCCAGAGTGCTAGGAAACAATTGGGACTAGAGTCCCATGGTGGAAGCAACAATGTCCCTAGAGTTAAAGAACATTATTTTGAACATAGGAATCTTAACAATTGTCCCTGCCTACCATATGGGGATGACATCCACAAATGGATAACTGCCTTAGAAAGGGCCTGTAAAGTTCAGAAGGTCCCGCTAGAGCAGTGGGCAGCTATTGTATGGATCTCCTTAGCTGATAAAAGGTAGAGATACGCTCCTCACTGTTAGAGAAGAGGATGCTGATAATTACTCATTTTTGAAAAGTGCTTTCATTGGTGGGTTTGGCTTAACCATTGAGCATTACAGGATTAAGTTCAGAGACATCCAGACAGCACAAACCCAGGATGGAGTAGACTTTGTGGATAGAGCAATTAAGGCTCTGGAAGGTTCGTTGCTGGGCAGTAAAGTGCATGACTATCAAGGATTGTATAGTTTGATTATGAGGGAGCAGATTATTAATAATTGTCAGAGCCAGCTTTTGCATCAGTACCTGGTGGATTCAGATCTGACTTCTCCGCAAGAATTGGAAAAGAATGCAGATAAGTAGGTCAACACCAGGGTTAAGCAGAAAAATCAGAGCAAGGGTGATGACCAGAAGAAACAAGATTCTTCTAAAATTCAAGATAAGGGTGGGAAAAAAAGGTACAGATAAGAAAGTCTTCCCAATGGCGCAAAAAAACCTGCATTGGGGGAGAGGGCTCAAAAACATACAAGAAAAGCAAGAAGAAACCTTGATGTTACTTTTTAAAGATGATAACCCATTGGACAAAGGATGCTGATTGTCCAAAAGCCAAGGAGAATACTCCTACTACCACTGCTCCTAAGGCAACTACACACCCTAGCACAGGTACAAGTGGTGGTACAGAAAACAAGGGATTAGTGGGGTTAACCATGGGTTTTGAGGTGGGTTCTGACTTAGTCAGGACTTCAGCTCTGGCTGTTCTGATCTGTGCTGGTGGGGTAGATCTTGCCAACCTACTAGTCAGTTCTGGTAACTTGGGCAACTATAGGCAGCAGCCTTTGATAAATGGAAAAGAGGCCATGGCCTACAGGGACACAGGTGCCAGTGGAACTACGGTGACAGAAAATATTGAGTCTCCTGACCAGATCATACTTGGATAGATGTATCAAGTGATCAATGCTATCAATGGCAGGACTTACCATTTCTTGGCAATTGTTAAACTTAGTTGGGGAGGGGTAACTGGACCTAAATAGGTTGTGGTATCTTCAGAACGACCTGTAGATTGTTTGTTGGGCAATGATTTGGAAACTTCAGCCTGGGCTGAAGTGGAGTAAAGGACTCATGCAGAAATGTTGGGTATCTCTGCAGGTGTGTTTGCTGTGACCAGGTCACAAGCAAAACAGATTTCCACTGAACAGGCCCTGGATCCTGGAACAATGGACCAGGTGCCTTCCAAGAAATGGAGCAGGAAGGGTGAGGTGGTGCCCTCCCCCAGAATCAGAGTGAGGGTCAGTCTCTTGAGGGAGATGATCTTAGTCTCTGTGAAGGTGCTGCCCCAGATGAACTTGAGCCTGATCAGGTTGAGTTCCTGGGGCAGGGAGGCTTCCAGCGCAGATTTGGGTTTGGAGCAGCAAACCTACCCCTCCCTTGAACCCCTCAAACAGCAATCAGCTGCTGAGGCTGCTGGGAATGTCAGTGGGTCCCATGGAATCTACTGGGATGATTGACTTCGTTACTCAGAGGGTAGAGACCCCAAGCCTTTTGCCACCAGGAGGTTGCTTATACCGCAGATGTTTAGAGGGTTCCTACTAACCCTTGCACATGTCATTCCCCAGGCAGGACAGTTGGGGCAAAGTAAGACTTGGGACAGGCTTGTCCCTCACTTTCACTGGCCCCATATGTCTGAGGACACTAAGGAGTTTTGTCTCTATTGTGCCACCTGCCAAGCCAGTGGCAAACCATGTGTCATCACAAAGGTCCCCTTAATTCTACTTCCATTGGTTGGAGTTGATATTATTGGTCCCATAAACACTCCAACAGCATCTGGCCATAGTTATATTGTAGTGGTGGTGGACCATGCCACTAGATACCCAGAAACTATTCCCCCTAGGACCACTACAGCTCCAATGGTGGCAATGGCCCTCTTAGGATTTTTTTCCAAAGTGGGCTTCCCTAAGGAGGCCTTAACTGGCAGAGGTATAAACTTCATGGCAAGTTCTATAACTGCAACGTGGAAAGAGTGTGGAGTGAATTACACATTCACTACACCCGACCCTCCTCAATGCAATGGGTTAGTTGAAAGATTCAACAAGACCCTTAAGGGTATGATCATTGGCCCCCCAGAAAAGGTTAGGTGAAAATGGGATGTCCTACTACCCTGCAGACCGGTCCCTCAGAAGAGGGTTGGCTACAGCCCTTTTAAACTTCTGTTTGGGCACACTTGCATCTGGTGAAGGAGGAATGGGAGTTACCTCACAAACCTCCCAAACAAGGCAAAGTGGACTATGTACTTTGTCTGTGCTCCAGCATGGCTGAGTACATGAAGAAGGCAAGTAAAAACCTGGAGGCCATCCAAGAACTCCAAAAAGCTTGGCATGCCCAAAAGGCTGTCCTGACTATTTACCAGCCAGGTCAGAAGGTGTCGGTGTTGGAGCCTGTGGCCCCAGCAGCTCTCAAGGACAAATGGAGTGGACCCAACACCATACTTGAACAAAAGGGTGAGGTCACTTATTTGGTAGACCTTGGCTCTCCCAGAAGTCCCCATAGGGTACTTCACGTGAACAGGCTAAAACCTTTTGTTGATAGGGCTGACATGGGCTTGCTAATGGCAACTGACGAGGGAAAGGAGGAAGAGAGTGACCCTCTCCCTGATCTCCTCTCACAAAACCCTGATGATGGATGCAGCCTCACTGATCAGCAGCAGATTGATTGCAGGAAGGTCCTCAATCAATTCAGGCATATGTTGTTGTATAGCGTTTTAGGACCTTAGTGTAATTTTCCCGATTCATGCCCTTATATAGGAATAAAAAATAGGTATCCTAATATAGGCATAGAAATTAGAACCATATTAAGACATAGCTCAAGTAGTCCTTATACGGCGTGGCTACTTCCAGTAGTTCTGAAAATCTACAACGATTTCTTGAAAAAATACGCCTTCAGCAGTAAGAGACTTCCCCCTGCAGGAATATTAATTTATACAAGAACTCATGGAGTTTTCAGTGAATTAAGTCTCTAATGGCGTTATTATGTCCAAGCTTACGTCAAACTTGGCACCTTCAATGGTATAAATATGCCCACACTTGTCCAAACAAAGACACAGTGGTTTGGAGCAGTTCGACTATCTACTTGCCCGATGCCCTGCAAGTGCCGAAGGAAGCTGACCCTCCAGCTGACGCACTGAGAGAGACGCTGTCTTTTCTCCTGCCGAGAAATTCAGCTCCAGTGTTTCCAGGCTACCCTTGCGGGGTGCTGGGAAATCGAGTCCCAAGAGAGAGATACCAGACCTTCTTCATTCTAAACCAAGGTACGGAGCTGATTAGACCCTTAGAGAATTCTTGGATTCGATTCTTGGCAAAAGAATACTGAAACTAAGCTACACCTCACTAACTTCTTCCCTTGTACTAGACCTAGGTTAGGTACACCGGGGTAGGCGTATTTTAGAAGCACTAGTTGAGTACTTTTAGTCACTATTTATCACTGTATGTATTTTATGCATTTTAGGTATCTTATGGCTTAGAAACCATATCATGCTTTTACAATATTATTTTATAATACTCTTTGTACTGTACGCTTTGTACTTTACTGCAAGTATTACGATTGCAGCAGTTCATTTCTTATGCTTGAGAAAGAAGACTGTTCAATAAATACCTTTTATTGAATACGCCCGTCTCTCTATTTCTCTGCACCTCTGGTGAACGAAGCAGGCACGATTGACTGAGTGAAATAGTTGTCTATTGTTTCCCCGACTCTAGAGATCTATTTTTAACCCCTTAAGTGCTGCCTCGGTGCGTTGGCCGACGGCAGCACTACCTCCCCAGTGCTGCGCACGACCATTGGACGTCCATTCAGCACTAGTTCCAATGGACAGCGCAGCACTGGGGAGGGATGTTTAATAGCAGCTATGAGGCTAAAGTTGTCATGTTTATGCGGTTGTCAGAAACTAATCCCTTCTTGTGAATTTGAGAAAGTTTCTAGTGACCTCTGAGCTAGCTGGCACACACACAATTAGGTCTAGTATATTCAGTAGAGACCTAGTCGACCTCAGTCCTACGTCTAAACTACAGGATACACTATTCCAATGCGCAGAGCCTATTGGGAATATAGGAACTACACTACAATGTTTTCTCTGACTCCTAGTCAAATCACCTGGTGCACTTATGAAGTGGACACGGGTGAGAGTCTTCCTGTTAAGAATAACATCTATAGGCAGCATGACCATGTCAGAGATTACATCAGGACAGAGGTCCAAAAAATGTTGCAGTTAGGAGTGCTTGAGCCCTCAGATAGCCCTTGGGCTAGCCCGGGACAGAGGTCTAAAAGATGCTGCAGGTAGGAGTGCTTGAGCCCTCAGATAGCCCTTGGGCTAGCCCAGTAGTCCTAGTACCCAAACCTCACACCAAGGGTGGAAAAAGAGAGATGACGTTTTGTGTAGACTACAGGGGACTCAATGCAGTCACTAGGGCTGGTGCTCACCCAATTCCTAGGGCAGATGCGTTTATTGACAATTGGGCCTCAGCCAAGTTGTTAAGTACATTTCACCTTACCGCTGGCTATTGGTAAATCAGATTAGCCGAGGAAGCCAAACCAAAAACAGCATTTTCAACATCTAGTGGGCATTGTCAATTTATTGTAATGCCCTTTGGCTTGATGAATGCACCTGACACATTCCAAAGGTTGGTGAATAAAGTTCTCACAGGCCTGGAAGCCTAAAGTGCAGCACATCTAGATGATATAGCTGTCTTTAGCTCCACCTGGAAGGTTCACCTGGTCCTCCTAAAGAATTTTTTGGAGGCCCGCAGAAAGCAGACCTCACTATAAAGGCTACTAAGTGCCAGATAGGGCAGAGTAAGGTTGTGTACTTTGGTCACCTGGTAGGTGGATGCCAAGTTTAACAACTACAGAGCGAACTCCATACTATAATGGAATGGGTTGCTCCAACTGCCCAGACTCAAGTCAGAGCTTTCTTGGGCCTGACTGGATACTACAAAAGATTTGTAAAAGGATATGGGTCCATAGTGACCCCCTTGAATGATCTTAAATCAAATAAAATGCCCAAGAAGTTCTGTGGACAGCTGTCAGAAGGCATTTGATGACCTCAAGCTGGCCATGTGCACTGCTCCAATTCTGCAAAGTCCTGACTACTCTAAGACATTCATTGTCCAAACATATGCATCGGAGTTGGGGGTAGAGGCGGTGTTGTCACAACTATATTCAGAGGGCCAGGAACAACCAGTAGCTTTTATCAGCAGAAGGTTGACCCCCAGAGAGAAACGCTGGTCAGCTATTGAGAAGGAGGCCTTTGCTGTGGTCTGGGCCCTGAAGAAGCTGAGACCATACTTGTTTGGCACTCAATTAATTGTTCAGACAGACAATTAGCCCCTCTTATGGCTTAAACAGATGAAGGGTGAAAACCCCAAACTTTTGAGGTGGTCCATTTTCCTACAGGGGACGGACTATACAGTGGAACATAGATCTGAGAGTAACAATGCTAATGCAGATGGACTCTTCATATATTTACACTTAGAAAATGAAGACTCAACTGGGCAAAGTTAGTCCCATCTCCTTACGTTTGGGTGTGTGTGTGTAGGAAAGTAGGATATGCTTCCATGGTTACCCCCACTTTTTGCCTGGAGCTAAACTGTTTTTTTTGACCAGTCTGACTGCAATCCTGCTAATCAAGACCTCAGTCTATCTACTTTCTCCCTTAAATTGTTGCGGTAAGTACTTGGGTAGTTCCCACATTGGTTACTGTGGTAGCCTTATAAGTCCCTAGTATATGGTACTAGGTCTCCAGGGCATAGGTACCCCAGAGGTCTCCCACGGGCTTAAGCATGTATTATGCCACCCATGAGAGACCATTCAAAATGGAATTACAGGCTGGCCATTGCAGCCTGTGTAAGCTGGTGCTAGCACCACTTACTAAAATATAGGTTTCCTATATCTAGGGTCACTGCACTTAAAACCTATATGTCACCCCACTTGCAGGCCTTTGCAACGGTGCTTGGTTCTAAGTGAAAGGGTGCCCCTGCTTGAGCAGGACACCTCTAGAGCCTACGGAGTTCATTCTCACAGGTTTCCAGTGAAGCAGCCATATACTATATAGAGGGGCACCGTGTAATTATGCGATGACCATCTCGAAAATGCTGCAAAGAATCCTATCATGTTTGGCATCAAACATGTTGGAATCATACCCCCACACCGTAAATGTATGTATGTATGTATGTATGTGTCTTGTAAAGCGCACTGCTGCCCTGAGGCGTCGTGGAGCTTTAGACCGCTGGGGAACCCGTCCTGGCCATCCCTGTGAGATGGTCCCTACTGGGTTTCTCCAAGGTGAAACCAGGCATCCCCGGCGAATGTGGGGGGCCGTTGTAGAGATGAGGCAAGCTAATGCCCAGAGTTGCCGAGTGTGATCCCTGGTTAGAGTAGGCACCGAGGCGCGAATTATCGAGTCCGCTGACCCTGGTCCACAACCCTGCCGCGTCGGGAATTGAACCCTGGTCCCGGGCCGTTCTCTGCTTCCGGGTCTGCCACCTCTAACCAGTGAGCCACACCACTCCACTGTGGGAGGTATGATTCCAAGCACTGGAAGAGGCCTCTGTTAGGCTCTTAGTGTTCCCAGTACCAGCCTTCTTGACCCGGACTGCACAAAATGGTTGCTGCTGTCCAGAGACACGATTCTGCCCTCCTGCTGCTGAGCCAAGCTTGAGCAGGAGAAGGCAAAACAATAGGCATCCTGTCACAGGGAGGTGTGACCACCTCGCAGACAGGATGTAGTGTATTGCGACCCATTTTAAAACAGTGTATGAGGGGGTAAACGCAGGAGGTGAGGTTTCACGTACCCCTGCCTTACACATATACTTTATCAGTCACAGAGAGAGAGGTAGCAGATACCATCGGGAAAATGACTAGTAATAAGGCCCCAGGTCCCGATGGATTTCCTGCTGACCTCTTTAAGTCAGATGTCAAGACCTGGTCTAAAGTTTTAACCAAAGTTTTTAACAGAGTTAGTAACACCGGCATTCCAGCTACCTGGTCTGAATCAGTCATTGTACCGATTTTTAAAAAAGGTAATAGAGGTGATCCCATTAATTATCGCCCGATCTCTCTCATCGATTCTACAGTGAAAGTCCTTGGCCGAGTGATCCTTGGCAGACTAACAGATAAATTGGAAGAAACAAACACCCTTTCAGCCCTCCAATTTGGGTTTAGGAAAGGGCGAGGCATTATAGACCAAAGCCTCAATCTCCAATTATTAATTGGGAAATACACAATTGCTAAAACGGGCACTCTCTATATAGCATTCATGGACCTGTCCTCGGCCTTTGACCGAGTAAACAGGTCCAAATTATGGGGTTTGCTCCTAAAGCTAGGTATAGAAGATAATATTGTGTATTTCCTAGCAGATCTGCATAGGGTCCTTACGGCCACAGTCAGATACGACCGTCAGGGTAACTGCACAGAAAAGATAGGGATTACGAATGGGGTCAGGCAGGGTTGTATTTTAGCCCCCCTACTTTTTACCCTCTATATTAATGACCTGGGTGTTGTGCTGGGGAGGCTTGTAAGGACATACCCAGGGCTGGCAAATTTACTATACCAGCTCTGCTTTATGCAGATGACGCTGCTCTTTTAGCTCGCACACCAGTAGGGTTACAACGCCTTTTAAACTCATTTTATGATTTTATGAAAGCACTGGACCTTAGCATACATTTTTCTAAATCCCATGTAATAGCGGTGGGCAGCAAGGGTAAAAAACTGAAAAACCTGTACTGTGAAGGGAATGTGGTATCCAGGGTTACGAGATTTCCATACTTAAGGGTTATTTTTGATGACAGTTCTTCCTGGTCGCCCCAATTGGCCGCCAAACGTAACGTCTTTGCGAGATCAAAAAAAAAAGTATGACACTGCATCAGCCGGAGACTTAAGATCCAACACAAATTAGAATTCAATCCATGTTACAAAATCAATTATCCTAACACAGGACGATAAGGATAAAGAGGATCAGCCTGGGTAATAAAATATTGACTCAGGCCCAAGTACACGCCATATATCTAATACACTCCACTCCAAGATTGGCGATAAGAGATGGTGCTCCACTGCCTGATACCAGAGAAGACAATCATAGCTTGGAAGGTAGGAATAATTCTTGGCTCCACTCAATAACAAGTAATGTGGATTTACTGCAGGCATTGGGGGTCAAAACTATTAACATGGCTGATAAACTGACTAGTAACATTGTCAATGACCATCTGGAAGGGCAGCGGCAATCACTGATTGAGATATCAAGTGCATCGGAACAACTAAATTGCGAGGATTTGAGTCAGATTCATAAAATTCAACGAAGCGAAGCAAATTACATAAAGCAGGCTCAACCATATGATACTGAAGGTAATGGTACTATAATTACATCAACAAATGCCATAAGGACTCTTCCCCTCTCCCTGTTAGGAAAGGCAGCCCTTTTTAAGATGATGTCCCTGCCCAGATTTCTATACGCCCTCCAGAATTCCATGAATCCAATACCTGCGTGATACTTCCGGGAGGTCGAAAACCTCCAACGGGATCTACTGTGGAATGGTAAACCTCGTATTGCCCTTACCAAACTATCACTGACACTGGTACGACGGGGGCATTAGCCTCCCAGATATAAAATTGTATTACTGGGCATCTCATCTGTCCTCCATTGACCACTGCACCTATGCCCAGCCCGGTAACCCGGGATACAACATGGATAGGTGGCTCCTCTTGGGGGGGGGGGGGCGTGTACTGCATGTGCCCTACCGCACATGCAGTACACGTTTGGCACGCTGCTACCTCCCGTTTAGGTTGGAGACGGAAGCTAAAGCTCGCAACGCCATTATGGGATTCCGAGCAATTGGGTGACCTGTGGAAGAGTAAGGGGTTCGACAGATGGGATCTTATAGGTATCACCTGCATAGGGGATATGTGGGACAAAACTGTTATTAAGCCCTTTGCATTGCTACATAGACACAATATCACATGGCGTAGTCGGAGCGTTTCCGATACGCAGAGGTTCGACACGCACTTCGCACACACGTTAAGCCTGGTACCACACTGCCTCCTTGACAGCACCATTTCCCAGATATACAAAAAGTTGGTTAATAACATGTCGGACCCTCTTCAAGGCTCTCCGAGAGAAATGGATCAGAGATGGTATAGAAATGGATGACGATGAATGGCAGGAGGCAGTTTCCTCCCCCAGAGTCGTAGCTATACCAGCTCGTCTCTGCCTTGTTTAGTTGAAACTTGTTCACTGTATCTATATAACGGGGCCCCAACTGGTACGAAGGGGAAGGGTAGATGAAGGTGCCAGCAGGCGAGGATTTGGCCAACTGGGAACCTTTTTTCACATAGTCTGGGAGTGCTCACACATCCAACCCTACTGGCGCGAAATCCACAACATCATCAACACTGTTCTGTCTGTTATGTCTGTTCAGCTCCGAGTGGAGGCCGGTAGGTGTTTTCTGAACATCTGGGAGCCAACTGATTTAAATGTTTGCATGACGCAATGGGTAACGCTGGGGCTAATGCTAGCTAAGAGGAATATCGCTCAGCGATGGGGTGCACTGTCACCGCTCACAGCCCAGGATTGGGAAAAGGACTTGGACTGGGCAATGTTTAGAGAAAAGACTGTGTATGTGGCACGTTGGTGCCCTAAGAAATGGTCTGGAGTGTTGTGCCCTTGAAATTCTTACAGGGGAAAAATATGTCAGCCTTCCCTGTCATTCTGCTCTTGTACTAGTCCACTAGACTTGATTATCTGATTACTAGTTTTCCTTTTATTCAGGATATTCATTAAGATGACTAGTATGGTGGTCAGTTTATCAATAATTGGGCCACATTCATAAACTGTTTGTATTATGGCAGAGTTGTTTTTTGTCCCTTTATTATTAAATCTGTCAGTTTTTCAAGTTTTTAGTTAATACCAATAATTTGTGCGGCTGTTATATTCATTAAATTTATCTGAATGCCCAGCTTAACTGACTGCATATTAAGTGCAGTAATTGATGTTTGCAGGATGTTTATTATAGAAGTGTGCAGGTTGAAAATGTCCTCCACTTATTTCTCTGGCCTGTCTCCATTCTCCTTATTCCTTACTGTTGCAGTTGGCTCCTTTGTTTCCCTTATTGCCTTTGTTTTTTTTGTAAAACATTTTTTATTGAAAAAGAAACTAACCAGCATCAGCAATAGCATGACAGTTCAGAGGTAGCCACTCATTCGGCATCGTTGCTACAATAGGTGGGTTTACAGAGATACATATACACTTGATGGAAAGTCTAGGATGACAAGTTACAAAAACTGAGACCAGGAGTCATACCCTCAGTGACAAGTAAGCCAAACAGCGACCTGGGGGGACAGAGCAGCCCATCAACCAGCCAAGTGAACAAGATAAGCTCATATTAGACTGTATACAGAAGGTGATAGCTAGGCTTGTTCTGCAGAGAATCCAAGAGTGGATTGAGGAGGAAGAAATACTGTCACCTCTCCAAGCAGGGTTCCGTAGTCATACAAGCACAATAGATCACGTTTTTAGATTTGTTTTATTATACTGGTGTGTGGTATTGTTGGGGGGAGGGGGGCAAATCGCTCTTTGCAGCATTTGTTGACCTCAAGTCAGCATTCGACTTGGTGCCGCGGGCCAAAATGTGGAATGTCTTTGTAGATCAGGGCATGCCATTAGATATTCTGGCCTTCCTAACGAAATTACACGAGGACAACTTTGCCCAAGTTCATTGGAACCAACAAGGGAGTATAACAGACAAGTTTCCGATCTCAAGGGGAGTACGCCAAGGGTGCGTATTGGCCTTGACTCTCTTTTCACTTTACATCAACAGGGTGACTCAGTACTTTGAGAATTATCCCACTGATGCCCCCAAGTTGGATGGTAAACTGATCCCCCTGCTGATGTTCGCAGATGACACCTTATTCATTTCTAAAACACGCAAGGCCTCCAGAAGTCTATAGATCGATTTGAGGTATTCTGCAAGGATCATGGACTTTCCATTAATGTGAGTAAGACCAAGTTCACGGTCCTACATAAGTCCAGGCATGTAAGAGGGAGGGTGGTCATGAATGGGGCTCAGTTGGAACAGACTCAAGTCTTTTCTTATCTGGGTATAACCCTCGGTTCGAAACTAGATTGGAAACACCACACCAACCAGCTGGTTACGAAGCATGCCCAACTAGCAGGTGCCCTAACAAAAAAGCTATTTCTCTCCCATACGCATCCAATTGCCCCAGCACTCAAAATTTATGAGGTTAAGGTTTGTGCGGCGGTCCTCTACGGGGCTGAACTATGGGGGTACAGTAATCTTGCCCTATTGACTTGTGCCCAAAACAAGTTTTTAAGGGGTATAACGGGCCTTCCAGCATCCACTCCCTTAATTCCCCTTTTTTATGATTTGGGATGCCAACGCTTGGAGGATTTGGCTCGGTATAGACTGGTGGCATACTGGAGGCAATTGTGGGTTACCCCTGATCTCTCCCAGTATGCTCGGGCATTCCTCGAAGTCAGAGATGCTGATGGTGCACATAAAATCGCATGGATGAGGGAGGCAAGGGCAACATATATTGCCATGGGTTTGGGCTGTTTGTGGGAAGATCCAACAGCTAATCCATTCCCGCCTAGGAAAGTCTTTAAAGAATTATACTGGAGCATGGTTTAATTGAGAAGGTTTAGTAACTGCACTAGCCCTTCACTTACAGCTGATTTTTTGGAACTAAAACATTTAACTGCTCTAGAGGGCTACAGGGACTACATTATGGTTCCTGGGGATAGGAAGAGGTACCATCAATTTAAGGTTGGGACACTTCCCGTAAATTCCTATACTTCCAAATGGAACAGTAATCACAAACTCAGCTGTCCCTTTTGTCCTACACAACGGGAAAGTATTGCCCACATTTTATTTATCTGCCCAGAATACAAAGCTCTAGGGCAGATGTGGTTGAAGCCTATCTGCTTGCAGATGGGTCTCACCACTGGCTGTGAGGCTCTAAGAATTCTCAAAACAAACAGCTCTCAGGCCGTGGTCATAGCTGTTGCGAAGTTCTTACACTGGATGTGGATAATCCGAGCACGTAAATTAAGTATACAATGATTTTTATGGTTTTAAAACATTTTATTATCTTTTTGCTAAAAAGCCTATCTGGGATACAAATTGTATATGGATCTTCTGCTTTATTTCTTTCTTTTTAATCTTTTTTCTGTAAGCAAAAGTGTATAAGAACGATTTTATAATGATATTTATATATAATATAATGCATTTAAAGAAGTTTTTTTTTAATGGATGGACTAACCTATTTACCATATCCCCCGATGATTTGGTTTCTTGTGCAATGTAATCGAGCAAAAGAAATGTTATGTTCTCGATTTTTATTTCTATTTTTATACATATGTTTGTCTTTTATGATATTAATATCGAAATAAAGACTGTATGAAATGAAATGATAAGCTCATGATCCCAGTTCAATCCAAGAGACAGAAGAAACGAGCCAGGAAAGCCAGAAAGAACCTTCAGTGTAGAGGGAAGGACTCCCAATACTAGAATAAACTGTATCCTATCTTTGAATCCAAATACGAGAAGCAAGACCCAGCAATGGTGAACACTACAATAAACCAAGTAGTAAAGGAAGACACCAAGGAACCTAGGACATTTCAAGGCTGCTGGATTCACTAGACTCTACGCCTCCAAACGTTAATGGGAAGAACAACTTGCAGAAGGCATTGGGTAAGGCTCAGGAGCTAATGAGCCCTGCTCAGAGTTCGCAAACCGTACAAAAGATACATATTGGCCAACTTGTACAGGGCTCGGTGAGCGACAGGATCATCATTCTGGCAAAACAGAAAAAATTATATGTCGATTCTGCCACGACTCGTATTAAAACAGAGAGGATGACAAACAAAGAGAACGACAACTACATTAAACACATCCAAGGTCGCCAACATGGACGACAATCAAACGCCTTGAAAAGAACCGACCAGAATAAAAAACGGGAAGTGGCCATACAGAGGTGCCCCAAACAAACAATGGGCAAAATTAACAGATAATAATACATGTTAATCTACAAAAGGACACTGGGATGACCCAAAGACCAAACCAGAAACAAGAAGCCACAGAATTGCTCTTCCTCTTCATAGTTGACAACAGACACTGAGCTAGCAGAAAATCCCAATAAACAGATATTAACACCTCAGTACACATCACAGGGTCACCAGGACCGTCTCAACAGAGGAAACATCTTGAGACTGTTTAAGGAAATATCTACACTGAAACATCTCACCTCTTCAGACTTGCTATCAATTACATTTTTTTTTCCAGGGAGAGAAGAAGCAGACGGAACAAACTCTGTTCACTTGAAAAACAGAGGAGATCATATCATTATTTTAAATGCTGCTCCGCACTTTTAAGCCTGAAGTATAACATTTTCAAAACCCTCAAGTCAATAATACCCTCTACCCTTGTTAATTCCACATAGAAAGCTTAGTTCCGATTCTGGAACTACTCCTGTGTACTCGGTGATACAAAGTGCTAGAGACAAGACGGGAGCAGCCGACCAAGAAATAAAGAAGCAGCTGAAGGAACAGAGTGAGGATCAATGGCACTGGGTGGCATCAACTTTAAACAACACCAGAGGTTAATGACCCTCAAAAAGTGGAGCTCCTAAACCCAATCACTCATCGTTAAACCTTATATCCTGGAACACGGCTGGGGCAAAGCAGGAATTGCAGTATTACTCCCCGCAAGACAACTGGAAAAAATATGACATCATTGCCCTCCAAGAGACTTGGTTAATCAACCCAGTGAAAATGGCAGGCTATATACTCTTCATCATGTAAAAGCAACAAGACCGCAATGGTACGTGAGGCCGAAAGGTAGCCTTGCAGTATATGTATTCAAAGCACTGAAAATCTAAACTTATCAGCAGCCAAACTCCACAAGACTTGCAAATAATGAAATTTGAATCGAGGTACAAATATCCAACAATCAAGATAATGCTGATATATGTTTAAGCACACCCAAACAGGAAAAAAACGGCACTATTTATTAAATTAATTTTCATGATAACGGAAATAAGGTTTGAGGGCTTAGCATGGGAAATATGGAAAATATTTGGGACGGGCAATTTTGACTCCAACTTAATTTATACCCCAGATGAAGACTAACACCTAGCAGCAGAAAATGCAATCTGGTCAGTACAACATCAGGCGTGCTGTGTATTCAAGCGATCCGATTTTAATGGACAAAGGTTAGTGATAATCTTGGAAAACCTTGGTCTGCGAGTTATAACTTGCAGATCCCAGTATAATAGGCCCCAGAGATATACTTACCATGGTGTACATGCTTGATCAAAAATATATTACACAATCCTTACTTTACTGTTGCTTACACACAAAGAAATATGTTATTAAATACACCACGCTAAGCGACTATTCATATTAACACCTTGAACTGAGCATCAGCCCTCAAAAGCACCTGGTTGAAATGGGGTAGGTAACCACTACCAAATTGAAACACCTAAGGTGGTCGCGTTACACACTCTCCAAGTTAGCGAGCATGGCTAAGGAGCTAAAAGCCAGTACCAATATCTTAAACGGAACCCAAGTAGAGATCTGGGTGATCTTTTTAAAGAATCTGCTAAAACGTGCTCCCGCAAAAAACCATGCTAGAAGGACCCTGCACAAGCAGTTCGAATGCCTCACAAAAAAAGTCTTGAATTTAGGAATAGAACTAAGAAGGATAGTTAGAACCACAAGGAACGCCAAGACCTCAAAGAAAACATGGTAAAAAAAAATTGCAATAGGTCTCGCATCTGCGAAAGTTAGAGCTATTGGCATTGTAAATGACAATGCCTTTTATGTATGCGTTTGAAAACCTGCAAGCTGTGCGTAAACAAGCACTTTGTACTCCTAGTCAATGCTTATGAGAGGCAAGGCTGACAGTCTCTTCTACTGCCTGCCTTGCTTCTCGTAAGCAAGGTCTATATGTTCAAAGTGCGTGTTTATGCACTGATTGCAGGTTTAAACAACAAATTCATAAAAGGCATTGTCATTTACAATGCCAATAGCTCCATCTCTCGCAAATGTGAGACCTAATGCATTGCAAATGCTTGTTTTAACAAGATTCGCCAAATTTGCAGAAAGCGGAAACTTTTTGGGAGACTATTATATTGAAACCTTTGAACATTTGGCCTTTCCTTGCCATAAAAACTATTAGGGAGTTAATGGTTGATTGAATTACATTTTTTAGTTAAAGGTGAAGGGTGCCTTTTTATCACCATTGCGCTTACTTTATCCAGATGTGGTCTAATGTAGTTCCCAAAAACACTCATCAGTAGGTTTTAAAATGTGACCAATACCCTTACGCAGAAAATAAATACAAGTTTGCTGAATTGAGTGCTTCGAGTCCTGAGAGAACTGTCTGATAGTTGATGGCAGGGTAAAATGGTGATTAGCCAACTACCACAAACAAAGGCCGAGGGCTTTAGAGGACCGCACTGAAGAGCACACAAACACTGATACAGAGAATACAATGTGGATATTGTGCCCTGGCCTGCGGAACCCCCTTTTTCCTGTTGCTTTGGAATCTGCCATCTTTTTTACCATCCAGCCATGACGTTTAAATTCCGCAGTGCACTAGGCACTGCGTAATTTAAAGGGCCAGCAGGAGAACCGTGGCCTTGTTACTTAGAGATTGCAGAGTACAGCGCAGACAGTCATTAGAAAACACTGATTATTAGTAGGTGTCCCAGCTATAATTCCAGTAGTGTCTGGTTCCACAGGGAGCTGACAGGGACTAACTGCTGCTGGCGTTTATCATAGCTCTTCGCTCCCTCCTTTAGCAAGGCTGTCTCCCTTCATTGTACTAGCAGAGGCCACCCCTGAAGGTGTGGCTTAGAGGGCCAGCGCCATAATGACCGCCAGAGCCCGAAAAGGAACAGAACTGGTTTGCGCTTCCAGGAAGCGGAGCACAACGGGGGGGCCCAGCAAGGGTTCGGATCACCCAATAGGGTGGCACTCCCTTCCCCTTTCCAGGCCAAGGGCGAGAAGACGAAAGGGGGGAATATAGGGCGATGGTCCCCCTGGGACAGCTCACTTTACATCATGGAGCTGGGGGAGCGGCGCCGAGAATTTCTAGTGGCAACACCATAGTGCCGCCCTGCCCCTTACCTGGTTGTTGGGCGCAATGTTCCCTCCAATTATTTTCCTCTGTGTGCGGCAGTAGAGGATCTCTGTGCGCTGCAGCCATGGCTATGTGCGCAAGGAACCAGACCGCGCGTGTGTGCAGCGCCAAATATCACTCCAAACTTTTGCTTAAAAATCTGAAAAGATGGTGTATTTCCACACATACAGTGCCATGTTAAGGGTCTTAAGGCAGATTTGCAATTTGGATTCACTCGCCATGACATGAATTGGTTCCACAGGCAAGTACATTTCAGGTTTACAAAAGCACAAGACTACAACGGTGGTGCCATCATAAGATTTTGCAAAAGATTCTTAACTGGAGCACTGTTCATTGGGTAGGTAAATGTTGAGGGCCTTCACAAGACTACAAATACACAATAAGTTGTGGAATGGAATCTTTTTTGCTGTAGCCTGCAGCGTTCATCTTCATTTGTCAATTTCAACTATTGCCAAATACTGCGGCATAAACAGTGCTTAATTTGTAAAACAATAAGTGCCGGGGCTCAAAGCTTAGCTCAGAAGATGTGCATTGTTTTCTGTGTGTGGCCCTGGAAGAAAGTTTGTAGAGGAAAAATATGTAATGGTCCCCAGGGTGCAGTAATGATGGAATCCGCAAAGGTTCAGTGGACTCTGGTGCCCCAGCGTTGCCTCTTAGAAGGTCTGGAAGGAGAGCTATCCCACCTGCTTACGTAGGGGAGTATTTAAGATAGATATACTCTTTACATATTAAGAAGCAACACAAAACCTTTTTCGCATTTATCTTTTCCCATATATATATATATATTCACTGAAAAAACCATAGGTTTCACACCAGTTATAGTTAGGAATTAGCATTTAAAAAACCTATTAAATTCACTAAAAAAAACATAAGTTTCACATCAGTTATAGTTAGCTGGAAATTTTACTGTCATAAAACCATTGAAATTCCACGTTATAGTTAGTTGGACTCACTATAACTTGCGCGTGTAATGCACTGCTGATGACGTTACATATTACATCACTCATGACATGGTCAGTGACATCACTCATGACATCACTGATGACATCATCCTTGTGACAGAGTGACAGACCTCCTTTCACTGTAACCCTTAAAACACATATTCAAAAATAGAAACTAACATTTTCATGTGATCAAGACAAGGGATACTGTCGAAACGCGTAATGGCGGGCATGCTGAGCGAAATTGAGCTGAAATAAACACGCACTTTGTTTGGCACCATTTTGGGTTCCTCTCTTCGTCTTTTCAAATCTGCGAACCATTGTGGCAGTGCTAGAGTGTTCTTGATGAGTTTGTCTACCATATATATATATATAGATAGATCTATATATATATAGCCATACTAACATAATAAACAGAGAGCCCAAACCTTTGTATATGTATTTGTAAAGGACGATGGAAGAATAAATGGTTAAATAAGTGTGTAAATGGATGTTTTTTTAAAAAAGAATTCATTGGTTAACTGCCTTATTAAGTGTATTTTAGTGAATACATATATTAGCAAGTAACTTTTAAATAAGTGAGTATATGTGAGAGTGAGAGATTGAAAGAGTTCTTGTTTTAATAAGTATGTGTTTCTATAAGTGATTGTTTAAGAGAGTAAGTATGTGTAAGTTTCCTTAGAAGTAAGGTTGTAGTGTGTGTATACTTGTATATGCAAATAAATGGATGTTTATTAGTTTATTTGCATTTGTGAGTAACTTTTTGATGACTGTCGGTGTGTAACAGGATGAATAGGTGTATCACTACATATGATGAGTGAGTATATGTATGAGTGACTATATGGAACTGTTGATGAATGTGTAAATGTGTATATAGATGGTGGAATTATTGAATTGGTTGTTGTAACTGGTATGGGTATCTCCATTTTTTAAAATGTTTTAATTTATATTTTTCAATATGTTTTTCATGGGTTACATTACAGTGAAAGGAGGTCTGTCACTCTGTCACAAGGATGATGTCATCAGTGATGTCATGAGTGATGTCACTGACCATGTCATGAGTGATGTAATATGTGACGTCATCAGCAGTGCATTACACGCGCAAGTTATAGTGAGTCCAACTAACTATAACGTGGAATTTCAATGGTTTTATGACAGTAAAATTTCCAGCTAACTATAACTGATGTGAAACCTATGGTTTTTTTAGTGAATTGAATAGGTTTTTTAAATGCTAATTCCTAACTATAACTGGTGTGAAACCTATGGTTTTTTCAGTGAATTTCAAAGGTTTTGTAAATGCTAATTCCTAAATTTAACTGGTGTGAAACCTATTGTTTTTTCAGTGAATTTTATAGGTTTTTTTAATACTAATTCCTAACTATAAATCTCACTTTATAAGTAAGACTGTTAGCGCTCTAGTTGTTTAGAACACTCTGGTACATTCTGTCATTGGGCTACAGTTTGGCTACATCTGGCTGATATTTGGGATATATATTTTTTTGTCTCTGGTGACCATCTTTGGGCTACATTGGGCTGCATTGGGCTACATTTGGGCTACATTTTGGCTCTAACATATATTAAGCCCAATGTAGCACAATACATATTTTTCAAAAGTAATTTTTTTTAAAAACCACTTCAGAATAGGGCTACCTGTCCCTAGAATTATCCCATTTTTGTTAATTTTTTTTTTTATTTTTGTAGCGCTCCCGGAGCGCGCCCCGGGGAGCGCCCCGGAGAGCGTACTTCTGTAAAGCGCCCCGGGGCGCGCTCCGGGGAGCGTCCCGTGAGCGCCAATATCGCGAACGAAAACATGATCGTGATGTATCGCGTAGCCGCGTCCGCGTGATACGGCGTAAGCGCACCCGGAAGTACTCGAGCGAATACGATCGCGCAACGTAAACATCCGACGCGCTTACGCTACGCGCCCCGGGGCGCGTAGCGTAAGCGCGTCGGTCATGTGACCTGAAAATAACACTTTTCATTGCTTCATAACAGTTTTGGTTTCATAATGATGAAGCCCCTGGTCTTGTGACCTGAAAATAACACTTCTCATTGGTTCAGGACAGTTTTTTTTTTCCAAATGATGAAAGACCCCACCTTTTATCCTTATTCTGACTTTGTCCTTTGACTGAGGAAGACCTGTTTGTACATCTCTGTACCTTTTTGATCTTAATAATGGCTTCAGTAGCAGCAGCAGCTGGTGCATCTGCCCCCCCACCACCACCACCACCACCAACAGGACCAGCTCCAGATTATATTGGTGGTCAAGAAGAGGAGGAGAAGGAAGAGGAAGAGGAGGAGGGGAGGAGAAGATGGCTTCCTGAAGAAAATACCCGATACAAGCCCAAGCCACACATTGTATGGGAGTTTTTTTCAATCCCAGAGGGCAAGAAAAAAGTCAATGCGGCCAAGGTAACTTGCCTGATCTGCAATGAAGAACTTTCAAGGGGCAACCCAAACAAAAAATATTCATTTGGTAACTATACCATGATTCATCATATGACCAGAAAGCACCCTAACAACTATTCTCGTGCAGAGCTCAGGGAACTGGCCAGTAACCTTCCCAATTCTTCAAGGACCACCTCCCAAAGAAACAAACCCTCTTCATCAGGACCAGAAACATCAGAGATGATGCCTTGTATTCAGCCAAGATTTTCTGATTTTAAAATCACTTGTATTGCATGTGGCAAGCTTATCGCCTATGGTGAACAGAGCGTAAAGCTCATCGTCCTTGCAGGTGACAACCACAAGTGCCCCAAAAAGAACTAATTTTTTGGGTTTTTTGTTTTTTTGCTCCAGTTGAGCCAGTTTCAATTCCCTTTTTTTTGTTTCTCCCCCTAAAAAAATACAAAAAAATATAAAACTGTTTTGAAAAGACAAAAAAAGTACAATATGTTCAAAAAACACAAAAAAATATAAAACAACAAAAAGAAGAAAAAAAAAAGTTCTTTTTAGAACTACCTCCAATTTCTAAAAAAAGGCTTTCTTTTTTAAAAACTCTGTCATTCTTTTTTCCTCATAGTGCGCTCCCCGGTACGCGCACCGGGGAGCGCACGAGCGCTCCCCCCGCGCAAAACGAAAAAAATATATATATTTTAAATGCCCCGCTGGTCCCTTTTATTGCCCCCACATCAAACCTAGGGGGTCAGAGGGGGTCTATCCCTGACGCCTTATGGTCATTTCCCCCTTTGCTTTAGCCACCTCTTGTGTCTCGATTTTACTGAGACACAA
>NW_028242953.1:0-112502 GCF_964263255.1 Lissotriton vulgaris
GTACCCTAGCACCCATGGCCAGTGCATTTACCAGCTGCACTAAGTATGGTACCCAGAGATCATGGTCCAGATGGAACAAGTCCGCTGGTATACAGTCTGGCCCTTTGCTCCAGGTATGGAGAGTGTCCGGCCCCCCGCCCCTGACTACGGAGGACTCGAGCAGTCGGGGTATTCACCTCTCTTGTGGCAATTTGCATTGCATTTGTCCCTGCACAAAGGACTCTTGTGATTGAGGGCGGTGGCAGTATCGATGGGGACCCGAGGAGAGGCTTGAAAGACTTTGGCGTTTGTTTCCCCACCCTGCTACATCATGGGCCGGATTAACAACATCGTGAATTCCACCCCCCATTGTCACCGGCCTGAGGTGCTGTGCATTAAGCATCCTGGGAGTTGTGGTTCAGAGCATTCAGAATGAACTACAACAGGTGAGCCCAATGGTGAGGGGGAGGAGCGGACCACGCCAGTCATTCTTCAGGCAGCAGGGAAGGACTCACCGTTATTTCCACTCTGGTGCTGGGCGCTGAAGAAGGCGGATAGCCGAAATGCATTCGCCGCCACCGGAGCTATGCTGATGTCAATAAAGCCTTTCCAACTGTTCCTCGTCTGGGCTTCTGCTTCTTTCTACGGAGGAAGGCACTTTGGATATATATATATATATATATATATATATATATATATATATATATATATATATATATATATATATATATTACCTACTGGCGATAGCCAGTAGGTATATATAGTTAGGATTTTTTTCCTATGGGATTTTTGAAAATTCTATGTCGAATAACTTTGGCGTTTGAGGACAGAATTGGCTGAAATTTTCAGGAAAATGGAACATTTTGTTTCTGAGCAGCCCCTGAAAATTTGGGGGGGTTTCGTCAAGGGGGGGCCGAGAAAAAAGGGGGGTCCCAAAACGTGTTTTTCCCATGCAATTTTCCATAGGGCGGTTGGCCTCACTTTTAGCCTGAACGGCTGAATGGATTTACACCAAACTTGGCAAAATTGTAGGGACTGGTAGCCCAATGTGCCTTTGCTATGTCTCAAGATATAGGCTCCAGTGGTTTTTACGAAAATTAACTTTGAAAAATATATATTGGGCTACATTGGGCTATATATATGTTGGAGCCCAAATGTAGCCCAATGTAGCCCAATGTAGCCCAATGTAGCCCAATGTAGCCCAAAGATGGCCACCAGAGACAAAAAAAACAAATGTAGCCCAAATATCAGCCAGATGTAGCCCAACTATAGCCCAATGACAGAATGTCCCAGAGAGTTCTAAAGAACAACTAGAGTGCTAACAGTCCTGCTTATTACAAAGGTATGGCACACCTGAAGCCATCTTGATTGGAATAAAGTGGTAACTCCTAAAACATTAAATTTAAAAAGGAACAAAATGAGGGGGTTCATTTTGCCATAGAAAGTATGATTAGCGAATATATGACGAAATCCCGCATACCATCAGTCCGCAAAAAAAATCCCGCATGTACTATTAGGCCGCAAATTAAAATAACGAAAACTTTTAGAACGAATATGCCTTTAGCATACACTAAACAACTAAACTACCCTAAACCCTAAAACACTACCCCCAGCATGACCCTACGCTACACAAACAGTACAACACTGCCCTAAATCCTAAAACACTACCCCCAGCATGACCCTACGCTACACAAACACTACAACACTACCCTAAACCCTAAAACACTACCCCCAGCATGACCCTACACTACGCAAACACTACAACACTACCCAAAACCCTAAAACACTACACCCCAGCATGACCCTACGCTACGCAAACACTACAACACAACCCTAAACCCTAAAACACTACCCCCAGCATGACCCTACACTACGCAAACACTACAACACAACCCTAAACCCTAAAACACTACCCCCAGCATGACCCTACACTACGCAAACACTACAACACTACCCTAAACCCTAAAACACTACCCCCAGCATGACCCTACACTACGCAAACACTACAACACTACCCAAAACCCTAAAACACTACACCCCAGCATGACCCTACACTACGCAAACACTACAACACTACCCTAAACCCTAAAACACTACCCCCAGCATGACCCTACACTACGCAAACACTACAACACTACCCTAAACCCTAAAACACTACCCCCAGCATGACCCTACACTACGCAAACACTACAACACTACCCTAAACCCTAAAACACTGCCCCCAGCATGACCCTACACTACGCAAACACTACAACACTACCCTAAACCCTAAAACACTACCCCCAGCATGACCCTACACTACGCAAACACTACAACACTACCCAAAACCCTAAAACACTACCCCCAGCATGACCCTACACTACGCAAACACTACAACACTACCCAAAACCCTAAAACACTACCCCCCAGCATGACCCTACACTACGCAAACACTACAACACTACCCAAAACCTTAAAACACTACCCCCAGCATGACCCTACACTACGCAAACACTACAACACTACCCAAAACCCTAAAACACTACCCCCAGCATGACCCTACACTACGCAAACACTACAACACTACCCAAAACCCTAAAACACTACACCCCAGCATGACCCTACACTACGCAAACACTACAACACTACCCAAAACCCTAAAACACTACACCCCAGCATGACCCTACACTTCGCAAACACTACAACACTACCCAAAACCCTAAAATACTACACCCCAGCATGACCCTACACTACGCAAACACTACAAGACTACCCAAAACCCTAAAGCACTACCCCCATCATGACCCTACACTACGCAAACACTACAACACTATCCTAAACCCTAAAACACTACGCCCAGCATGACCCTACACTACGCAAACACTACAACACTACCCTAAACCCTAAAACACTAGCCCCAGCATGAACCTACACTACGCAAACACTACAACACAACCCTAAACCCTAAAACACTACCCCCAGCATGACCCTACACTACGCAAACACTACAACACTACCCTAAACCCTAAAACACTACCCCCAGCATGACCCTACACTACGCAAACACTACAACACAACCCTAAACCCTAAAACACTACCCCCAGCATGACCCTACACTAAACAACCACCACAACTCTACACTACACTAACACAACACTACACTACACAACACTACACTACACTACACAATCACTAACCCACGAAAAAATTAACACAAACCCACTTACCTCTCTCGTCATCGTGGTTTTCACAACGCAAATGCATTTACCATACATGCCTTTAAAACGTAATTCTTTGTAAAGGCATGCGCGATAAATGCACATGCGTTTTGAAAAAATGCGGGATAATGGTATGCGAGGTCAATGACCTTGCGGGATAATGGTATGCGGACTGAAAGTCTGCGGGATAAAAAATGCGGGAAAATGGCTGCAAACCATGATTAGCAGCAGACTTCCCTGGTGAGCACTAGCTTTACTACAGTGATCTAATGAGCAACTAAAGTGCTAACATTCAGAATTTATGGCAAATGTGTGACACATCTGAATGCCTTCTTGATAGAACCAAAGTAAACAAGCATTGAAAATGCAATAGATCTCGCCCTCGTTTAAGTTAAAGCCATTCTGTTTGTAATGAGGTGGCTTTTTAGCTTTGCTTTTATTAGTGTTTTTAAAACTTTCATGTAAATAACATGCATATGTATGCATATATGTATATGTATGCATGCATTTATATTTATATAGATATGCAGATTATATATGTTTATATATGTATATTACCTACTGGCGATAGCCAGTGGGTATATATAGTTAGGATTTTTTCTCTATGGGATTTCTGAAAATTCTATGTCTAATAACTTTGGCGTTTGTGGACGGAATTGGCTGACATTTTCAGGAAAATGGCACAGTTTGTTTCTGAGCAGCCCCTGAAAATTTGGGGGGGGTTTCGTCAAGGGGGGGCGAGAAAAAAGGGGGGTCCCAAAACGCGTTTTTCCCATTCATTTTTCCATAGGGCGGTTGGACTCACTTTTAGCTCGAACGGCTGAATAGATTTACATGAAACTTGGCAAAATTGTAGATATGGTTTGCCCGACGTGCCTTTGCTATGTCTCAATATATGTGCTCCAGTGGATTTTGAGAAATTAACGTTTAAAAAAATATATATATCTGTGACAGCGCTCCGGTTAGCGCCCCGGTTCGCGTACCTGACGCGTAACGGAACTTCGCGAAGCGAAGCTGATTGGCTCTCCGGTGTCTGTCAACATTCTAAACAGTCCGGAGCGGCCGCCATCTTGTCTCTCGGTACGATCGAGAGACAAGATGTGGTGAAAAATGAAGGGGGAAATGAAGGAAAGGGGGCAAGGTAGACCACTCCTGACCCCCTAGGATTGATGAGGGGGATATTAAAGTGCCCCGCGGGGCAATAAATAAAAAAAAATTTTTTTTGCGATGTTACGCCGTAGAGGCGCGTCCCGGTACGCGAACTGGCCAGCGAACCGGGCAGCTCACCGGGCAGCTAACCGGGCAGCTAACCGGCAGCGTAGCTGTCAACATTGTAAACAGTCCGGAGCGGCCGCCATCTTGTCTCTCGGTAAGTTCGAGAGACAACATGTGGTGAAAAAAGAAGGGGGAAATGAAGGAAAGGGGGCAAGGTAACCCCCTCCTGACCCCCTAGGATTGATGAGGGGGATATTAAAGTCCCCCGCGATTTTTCGCGGTAGAGGCGCTTCCCGGTACGCGAACCGGGCAGCTAACCGGCAGCGTAACGGGAGTCCGCCATCTTGTGTTTTTGGAGCGTCCGGTTCGCGTACCGGGTAGCGTCCTGGTAAGCGTAACAAGGGGAAAACCAAGAGAAACAGTAAAAAAAAAATTAAGGGAATAGATTTCCAGCAAACTTGGCAAAATTGTAGGGACTGTTTGTTTGATGTGCCTTTGCAAGGCCTCAAGATATGTGCACGTGTGGATTTTGTCTAATTAAGGTTAAAAAAAATATATATATCTGTAAGCGTGCTCCGGCACGCTTACGTTACGGGTTTTGTTTGCGCTGCAGAGCCGATACGTCACGGTTATGCGACGCGTCATGAGGCGTCTCACGTGGCTACGTGATACGTCACGTAATAAAGAATATATTTTACAGCTATAGATATTAGCTTTTAAAAAACCAATGAAATTCACTGAAAAAACCATAGGTTATAGACCATATATAGTTAGGAATTTGCATTTACAAAACCTTGAAAATTCACTGAAAAAACCATAGGTTAGAGACCATATATAGTTAGCTGGACATTTTATTGACATAAAACCAATGAAATTCCATATATAGTTAGTTGCACTAACTATATATCGCGCACCCGCAATCCACTGCTGATGATGTCACATATTACATCATTCATGACATGGTCAGTGACATCACTGATGACATCACTGATGACATCTCAAATGACATCACTGATGACATCACTGATGACATCTCAAATGACATCATTGATGACATCATGACACACCAATACCAGTTACTACATACGCACTCACTGATTCCTACGTCTACACACACATTCACTCATTCACCCATACAATCACTCATACATACAGTCACTCATTATTACAACACTATCATATGCACTCATACACCTATGCAGACACTCACACACTGCCACTCATCCATAGAGTTACTCACACACCTAGTCAGTCCTGTAAAGAATCAATCACACTTCCATTTCCTCATCTATACAGTTAAACACAGAACACCATACTTCAGTGACATTACTGATGACATCACTGATGACATCTCAAATGACATCACTGATGACATCTCAAATGACATCACTGATTTCATCATGATACACCAATACCAGTTACTACATACGCACTCACTGATTCCTACGTCTACACACACATTCACTCATTCACCCATACAATCACTCATACATGCAGTCACTCATTATTACAACACTATCATATGCACTCATACACCTAGTCAGTCCTGTGACGAATCAATCACACTTCGATTTCCTCATCTATACAGTTAAACACAGAACACCATACTTTTCACACATATACTAACACATACTTACTCTCTTATACAATCACTGATACAAGTGCACATTGATATGCACAGAGTCACACACCTCTCAGCCAGCCATACACACACTCAGTCTTCCATACATCCACTCATTCTTCAATATGTAAAACATATTTAAACTTTACAAAAACACACAGACACTAGAAGATGTCATCAGTGATGTCATGTGAGATGTCATCAGTGATGTCATCAGTGATGTCATTTGAGATGTCATCAGTGATGTCATCAGTGATGTCACTGACCATGTCATGAATGATGTAATATGTGACATCATCAGCAGTGGATTTCGGGTGCGCGATATATAGTTAGTGCAACTAACTATATATGGAATTTCATTGGTTTTATGTCAATAAAATGTCCAGCTAACTATATATGGTCTCTAACCTATGGTTTTTTCAGTGAATATATATATATATATATATATATATATATATATATATATATATATATATATATATATATATATATATATATATATCGTGTGCTACTCAAGGGTGGACAACCTGGAGTGACAATATATATATATATATGTATATATATATATATATATATATATATATATATATTACCTACTGGCGGTCGCCAGTAGGTATATATAGTTAGGATTTTTTCTCTATGGGATTTTTGAAAATTCTATGTCTAATAACTTTGGCGTTTGTGGACGGAATTGGCTGAAATTTTCAGGAAATGGCACATTTTGTTTCTGAGCAGCCCCTGAAAATTTGGGGGGGGTTCGTCAAGGGGGGGCCGAGAAAAAAGGGGGGTCCTAAAACACGTTTTTCCCATTCATTTTTCCATAGGGCGGTTGGCCTCACTTTTAGCTCGAACGGCTGAACGGATTTGCACGAAACTTGGCAAAATTGTAGGGACTGTTAGCCCGATGTGCCTTTGCTAGGTCTCAATATATGTGCTCCAGTGGATTTTGATAAATTAACGTTCAAAAAAATATATATATCTGTGACAGCGCTCCGGGTAGCGCTCCGGTTCGCGTACTTTTCGCGTAACGGAACTTTGCGAAGCCATGCTGATTGGCTCTCCGGTGTCTGTCAACATTCTAAACAGTCCGGAGCGGCCGCCATCTTGTCTCTCGGTAGGATCGAGAGAAAAGAGGAGACCAAAACGAAGGGGGAAATGATCATAAGGGGGCATAGTAGATGCTCCCTGACCCCCTAGGTTTGAAGAGGAGGTTTTAAAAGGGCCCCGCGGGGCAAAAAAAACATTTTTAAAAAAAAAAATTTTGCGTGGGAAGCTCCCGGTTTGCGCACCGGAAAGCGGTCCGGGGAGCGTACTATGAGGAAAAAAGAATGATTGACTTTCAACTTATTGTATGTTTATTGATTGTTCGTTTTGTTGTTTTTGTTTTTTTTTTATTTATTTATTTTGGTTGTACTTCATGAATTAGATATAACAATGAATAATGTCTCAAACAATTTTTAATTATTAAATAAAAATTTATTGGTCAGAATTTTCATAGTTCAATAAAACTTCCAGCATTACTTCATCTGGAATCTCCTCAAACATGCATGTTTCTATCTCTTTTTTTAAAAAAATATTTTTATTGATATGCAAGATGACAAAAGAAGACAGAAGGCAACAAGAATTCATATACAAGTTCATCCATTTGTAGAATTAAACAAAAGGCTTAAGAGTCATACAAATTTATAGAGTTATAACAATATAAGATTCTCAATCTAGCAGGGTGCCCCAAATTCTGTTAAACTTAGTCAGTGAGCGTGTTCCCCTGAGATTTGCTAAGGCTAGCTCCATAGCGTGTATTTCTATTACTAAGGTCCACCATTTCCAGACCGTCGGTGGTTCTGGGTCAATCCAGGCCCTAGCCAGAGTTAATTTTGCACATGAAAAAAGTATAGTGATTAAAGATGATTGTGGGGATAAAAAAGTGTTAAGGTCTAGTAGGACCGAAGCAGCCGTAGTGGTAGGATATGAAATATTTTTTAGTCTCAGTACCCTCAATATGTCGCCCCAAAAATTCTTTAGTTTGGGGCAAGAGTACAAGATATGAGCTAAATTAGCTGCTTCCAGCGAGCATTTGGGGCATTTGGTACGGCTACTGAAGGAGGGGTTTGATGACCATTTGGTAATTCTTTCTGGTGTGTAATATAACATGCAGGTCGTTCTGTATTGTTGTAGCCGAAGGCTGGATGATCGTACAAGATTATTTATATTAGTAAGAGAGTGCTCTATCTGGTTAGGAGTAATATTTAGGTTTAGCTGGGTACTCCATTTCGCCGCCAGTTTGTCGCTGTCGTTGGTTCTAAAGAGGCTGAGTATTTTATAAGATTCGCTGATAACTGATTTATTCTTATTTGAATAGAGGCAAGTCCAGATATCGCAATCAGAAATATTTTGTATCTTTTTATAGTTGATCAGATAGTCATGGATTTGCATATATTTGAACCTTGAAGATTCCGGTAGATCGTATAGCTGCTTAAGTATATTGAATTCTAGCAACCCCTGCGAGCCGTACAAATCCTCCAGCGTCTTAATCCCAAGAGAAGCCCAGCTATTAGTGATAGGATCTGTAAAGATAGCCGGGAGACCTGGGTTGCCCCACAACGGAAGTTTTGAGTGATAAAAATTTGTTTTGCAATGTTTTAATATATTATTCCAAATCCTAACAATGTCTCTGGCGGTCTTGAACTTTACCCTTTTGTAGTAATTCGGGTCATTGATTCTAAACAGAAAGAATGAGGAGTCTTGTTTCAGCATAAAAGAATGAAAAAAAAGGGGAGTTCTATCTCCGTGTAGTACTGAGCGTATACGAGTAAAAAATGAGGACCAAAAATATAGTTTGAAGTCTGGGACATTCAGCCCTCCTTTGTTTAGATTATTTTTCATTATTTTTAATGACCTTCTGGCCCTTTTGTAGCCCCATATAAAACTGCTCAGAAGCCCGTCTAGATGCTGAAAAAATGTATTGTTAAGTGACAGCGGAATGGAACGAAATAGGTATACAAATTTTGGCAGAACTTTCATTTTGATAAGGTTAATTCTACTAATCATATTTAAGGGCAGTTTGTTCCATTTTTTCAAAATCAGAGTAGTTTTTTTAATCAGGTCGTTATAGTTTATATTGTTAATGTTTTGTAGTCTGGCTGTTAGTTTAACCCCAAGATATGTGGCCTCTTTGCAGATCCCAGGTATAGGGACAGATGGGGAGTAATTTGATATGACTTGCGTCTTCTGAACATTGAGCTTGTAACCTGACACCTTCCCAAATTTCTCGGCCTCGAGGTAAATTCCTTTTAGTGCTTTAGCAATGTCCATGGTATATACGGCAATGTCATCAGCGTAGGCTGTCATTTTCAGCTCCTGTGAGTTGAAATTGAATGGGATAATCAAATTTTGAAGGTGGAGTGCAAGTAAAAAAGGTTCGAGTGAGAGGGCAAATAAAAGAGGTGAGAGAGGACAGCCTTGCCGAGTCCCGCGCATTATAGGGAACTCTGATGAGGTCAGGCCCCCGTAGCTAATGCAAGCGGTGGGTTTGTCATAGAGTGCTTTTATACCCTTCAAAAAGTTTCCCCCAAGACCCATTTTAGATAGTGCTCGCCAGAGATAGATCCACCCCACTCGGTCGAAAGCCTTTTCGGCGTCTAATAATATCATGCCGAGTGGAATGGACTTAACCTCCGCGATATCAAACGCTGTAATTGCCATGTTTACATGCGCGGTTGTATCTCGCCCTAAAATAAAGCCATGTTGTTGTTGATTGACGATTTTGGGCATAAAAGGGGCTAATCTATTAGCCATGATCTTAGCGAATATTTTCGCATCAGTGTTGATCAGAGAGATGGGTCGGTATGACCCTCTCTCTTCCTTATTTTTCCCTTTTTTTAAGAAAAAAACTATTTTTGTCCTGTTCCAGGATTTAGGAGCCGTTCCGTTTGGTCCAATCGATTGCATTACTTCCAATAATAGCTGATTTAATTCTTGGCCACAAGTTTTATAGAGTTCCAGAGGTATTGTGTCCTCTCCTGCCGCTTTCCCTGTTGGTAACGAGTTAATAGCCTGTTGTAGTTCATTCAGTGATATGGCATTAGAGAGTACATCCAGGCCTAATGGGTTCCCTGTACTCACTGGATGTTCTTCTACATATTCCTCAATTGAGTCTATATCGGAAGGATTTTCTGGGGTATATAGGTTTCTGTAATATTCAGCGAATTGATTAAGTATATCTTGTGGCTGATTATAAATTTTGTTCCCTTGTCCTCGGATTTTAGAAATTAAGGTATCTGCTCTATCTTCTGCTACTTTATATGCTAAGACTTTGCCAATTTTGTCCCCACCCTCATATTGGGCTATTTTGAATTTTTGGATCCTGGTGCTGTTTTTCCTAATAAGGTTAGATTTTATATCAGTTTTCAATGTGCTAAGTTTTAGGTTGATTTCCATTACTGCTGCGGGGTTATGCTGTAATGCATTAACAAGTAAATCTTCCAATTTGGTTATACTATTTAGTAGTGTAAGCTTGTGCTGCTTCTGTTCTGCATTTTGCCTGATGACATAGGCTTGAGTGAGCCCTCTGATACTTGCCTTACAAGAGTCCCATACCATGCAGCACCCGGTTGAATTCCTATTAATTGTTATATATTCATTGAGATGAGTTTTAAGCTGTTTCACATAATTTGGATCAGAAAGCAGGTGTCTTGGAAAAGAGAAAGGCCTAGGTGGTGTCCGCAAGCTTTGTGTATCGAATGTTATTATGAGTGCGTTGTGATCAGATGTTATCCGGGGACAGAGAATCATGGAACCAGCCTGTAATAATTTATCGCTAGTTAGAGCCAGATCTATTCTAGTGCACGTCTTGTGGGGCGCAGAATAGTATGTGAAGCCCGGTACAGATGGATACAAATATCTCCAAGCGTCTTTAATATTGTGTGTCCGACATATATCTTTTATGGACAGCCTGGTCTTGTGCATCCTTTGATGAGCGTTCGGTTTGGTAGTATCTATTTTGTAGTCCAGAATACAGTTAAAATCCCCCATTATTATGAGTTCCCCCTCCCAACCCAAAAGTTTCACATTTAGTTGGTCAAAGTGTTTTGGGTCATCTACATTTGGGCCGTAGACTACGCATAAAACATACTTAGTGTTAGCGTGATTGATTTGCGCTATGGCCCATCTGCCATCTTTGTCATGAGCGGTTTGAAGTACCTCTACCCTGAGTCGTTTGTCCTTAAGAATGACAACTCCTCTTGTAGGATTCCCAAAAGTGGAACAAACCAAAACTTCATATCCCAGTTGATTTAAGATTTTCCTGTCTTTCCATACGATATGGGTTTCTGATAATAAGCAAAAATGAGGGTTATGTAGTTTCAATTCCTCTGATACTAAGGATCTTTTGCTTTTGCTATTAAGTCCTGCCACGTTCCAAGCTAAACATCTAATTAGATGCATTTAACTGTCTGTTGAAATAATGCGCCCCTCTTCAAATAACCAAATAATAAGGCTAAAGCTAGTTCTCTTAAGCCTCTACAACATATAGTAATGCCACAAAAAAACCATGAGTTGCGAATTTTATCAATTAGTTCCCACTTGTCATCCTGCACACAAATTTTATTATATTCCCCCCCCCCCCTGGCTCCCCTAGCCCCCATCTTGCGGAGATGTTGTCCCTTCCCCCTCCCCCCCCTTGATTCTCACCCCGGCCGGGGAAGAACCACCCCCCAGTGAGTGCTGCCGTTAGTAAGGCAGCGTGTGTGGTGACGCAACCTGTGTCACTCTCACCCCCCCCCCCTCCAAAAAGCAAAAATCATTAAACATGCACAAGTCTTTTTCGTTTCCTTTCGATTTTTCTCATTTTCTCCCCCTCTAATTTCGTGAGTTTGTGGAGTTGTGCCCCCCATACTCCCATTAGATAGTTTGTTCTGACATCAGTCTTTACTTATTTACTTCTGATGTTAAATTGTTTCTGGGTCTAGCTCTGGCTAGATATGATGCTGGAGAGATAATTCTCTGCTTCCTTAACATCATTAAAGAAATGGGTTCGCCCATTTCTTATAACCTTTAGACGAGCAGGTTCTTGGAGGAAAACTTGCCCACCATGGGCCTTAATTGGATCCATCAGTTTGCGAAACTGCCACCTCTTGTCCATAGTGTCCCTACTGAGATCGGAGCGTGCAAAAAGCGAGAATTCTCCTACAGCTATTGGGGAGTTGGGGCGGGCTCTCTGCCAGACCGCTTGTCGTAGAAGGAAATTGCCGAAGTAAATTAGGAATGGGCGTGGAAATTGGTTCTCTCTATTCTTCTGGAACAGAGGTAAGCGGTGGGCCCTTTGGATTTGTGAGTCCCAGTCCCAGTCTGACAGGTCCGGGAAAGCCTTCTGGAGGACCCCTACGATGTAGGCTCTAGGGTCTGCGCCCTCTGATCTCTCCGGAATTCCAAAAAGTCTTAGGTTGGAGCGCCTTTGACGATTCTCCAAATCCTCAACTTTTAGCTGTAGTACCTTCAGTTGATCATCGTGTTTTTCCACTGTTTTTATCATTTTGGTGTTTGTCTCCTCCACCTGTACCACCCGTTCCTGTAGCTCAATGGTATCTTGAGAGACCCCCCCAATTTTAGCCGTGAGATCTTGTAAGACAGATTGCGTCTTGTTATTATCTTCTCTAAGTTGGAGAAAATATTCTTGTGCTTCCGCCCGCTGATTACTCAGTTGTTTGCTCAGAACCGTCAGTATTTCATCTAAGGAGGGAGGAGTATAATTTTCGGCATTTCTTGTAGCCTTTGTAGGAGAAGCAATGGCAGGGCCCGGGGGTGTCGCCGTTGAGGAGGAGGGGCTTGTTGTTGCCGGGGAGGACGGTTGGATGGCTGATGGTGAGTTATTGGCTTCGTCCAATAATGTTAGCTCCAAGCTGTAGGATGACCCGTTAGCTTGCTCTTGATGTTGTAGCCCGTCCGACTTGTCCCCCAAAGGCGTGATGTCTGGGCTGATCAATATACTTTTCTCCGGGGAGGTCGTGACTGGTAGAGGGTCGGTAGGGCTCCCACCTGATAGCCTCAGTGTCATGTTTTTAACCAAACCCTTTGCTACGATCCAGTTTCTAAGCGGGCTTTTTTCTAAGATATGCTTCTTCAGAGCGGGATTACTGCTTGTCTTTTGTTTGAGTCGTTTGGAGATCGCCTCAGCTTTGCTACTTTTCTTTGTTTTTGGTTTCCCCTTGATTTTGTTCTGTGAAGCGCACCCCCCTGTTAATAGATCTGCAGACCTATCATCCTCTATCTCTGATTCGACCTCACAGTCCTCGTAGGAGTCCAACTCGGCATCAGCTGGGAGCAGCATATTTGCTATATTCTCATTTGACCCCCCGGGCTTGTTACCTACATCTTCAGGTATCACCTCTAGGTTACTTGTAATGAGATCAATTGAGGTAGGTTTGGGTAGATGGGGTGGTGGCTCTGGCAGCATCTGTGGAGCTTTACCCCTATTGGGGTCTAGCGCTTCTGGTGTCATAGTGCTTGCATGCAAGGGGTCAGGATCAGCACCTTGATTACTTAGAGTCAAATGTTGTGAAGCAGACCCTTCTGCCACCCCCCCTGTTTTTGCCTGTGTTTTTGTCCCGGTTTTGTCCGTTTTGGATACTGAACCCTTAATCTGAGGCACATTAAATGAAATTGAGGGCTTCGTTACCTGTTTGGCTGTACCCGTTGAGGATTTCACTTCTGCTGCTGAGATCAAGACTGCAGAAGCAGAGACTATAGCAGGGGGGTCGCTATTTTCCGTCAGAGCGCCGTCAGGGTGGATCTCAAGGGGTTGTAGAGAGGTTTGTAGAGAGGTGGCGGCTGCCGTTGGGACTGCCGCGGATGAGATGGTGAGCGTAGCAGCTGTGGAAGAGGTGGCGGCTGAAAGCGAGGTAGTTACTGCTGCAGCTGCCGCCGTGGTCGTAGCCGTCATCGCCTGTTTGCTGTTTCGTGTCTGGCGTGACGGCATCTGCGAAGGGTTCTTTGGGGTCATCCTATGGGTCCCACGCACTCCGGCAGTCGCTCGCCAGTTGACGAAAAGACCAGAACAGCTGAGCCCGGAGTTACCGTTCCGTGCACCAAACAGCTGTCGTAGCAGCCAGGCAGCCTCGAGGAGCAGAAGCATCGGTTGATTAAAACAGAAAGAGCCGCCGTAGTAAACCTGCTCTGTAACCTCGATGAAGTTACAGCTTTCGTTTCAGCATTCGTCCTGCGAGGGTTCTAGGAGGGAGAGTGAGGAGTGGAGCACACAGGTGAGTCAGCCGGCACGGATCCTCACTCCGCCATTTTGGATCCGCATGTTTCTATCTCTTGTAAGCATTCAATAAATTGTTCATCCAAAGAGTGATCCATAAAATCTTCATCTAAAAATTCTTCATTTAAAATCTCTTCAGGTGTAATGTCGAAGGAAACATTGATATTTTCGTGCTCCCCTTCCATTTTTTGGCTGTAAATTGCATAAAAAAATAATTATATTAGAAGAGTTAGGGCACTGTTGGGTTTAAGTTCAGACAGGTAGTTCTGTTTTTTTAACAGTGAAGTTAAAGTAAGTAAATTCATAATTATAGCAGAGAAGTGTAAGTCAATCAATAAATATAACAGAGGAGCCTACCTGTAGCTATAACTATAGCAGGGGGACAGTAAATAATTATCAAAAAACGTTTTTACAAATTAATTTAAAGTGCCCCTTACAAATTATCAATTTACTTTACAGGGAGGTGAAAATGTTCTTGAAATGTAGTTCAGGAAGTAGTAGTGAAAATGGCTGTGTTTCCCTCTCTTTCTTTATATATATTCAGGTACATAACCAATCAAATGTTAGGTTAAAAAAGTAGAAAATGAAAGTAACATTTTCATTGGTTGTCAATTCCAACACTTCAGATGTGTTTTGTGAAGTAATTTACCTCAGGGTATTTAGAGAGGTCTACAGGCTAAATGGCTAAATGTAATTCCAAACAAATTTATGAAAATGGTAGAGATTGGTATGTAGTATGAGCTAATCTATATTTGGTGAAAGTGTTTCCAGTCGTTTTTCTGTAAATTACTTTCCCACCTTTTTTAATGGAGCGCTTCCCGGGGAGGGTCCCGGTTCGCGAACCAGCAGCGTTACGGGAGTCCACCATTTTGTGTTTCAGTCGAATTAAGATACAAGATGGAGGGCAAATAATGTTGAGAATGGGTAGAAGGGGGCACGGTAGACGTATCTTGACCCCCTAGATTTTAAGAGGGTGGCTGAGGAGGCCCAAATGTGCGGGAAGAAAAACATTTTTTTTACAAATTTTGCGCGGTTAGCTTCTGGTTCGCGTACCGGGTAGCGCTCCGGGGAGCGTACTTTGTTGAAAATTACTGAAAAAAGTTAGAGTAAAATAATAATTGTGAGTGATTAGATGTAGGGTAGCTCTGAGAAGAGCTTTTGGGTTTATGGTACATTTAGGTACTTATAAGTAGGTACCAATGCATAGTCTTAAATTCAAAATTAAAATTCTGTTGCCTTCATCTGAGAAGTGAACTTCATCTCCTCTGTAGATATCTTGCATGCAGTAACGCAAGTTATTGTTGTACATGGAGCCCATTCCATGGTCTCTCATGTAAGCTGAAACAGATTTGTTTACATGCTTCCTCGACTTCTCAATTTGTGGACAAAATTGGTTCGACCACCTCCATTTCTGTCTTTGGCATATATTTGAATATACCAAGGCAGTTTGAGGAAAAAGTGCCATTAATTGCTCAAAGGTGTCCTTTAAAAGCATTTCCAGACCTACCCCAGTCAAAGTGCCCAAATCATTACCTCCACAGTGCACAATTAACAGGTCAGGTTTTGGCAAATGCATAAAGGTTTTCACCAATGGTATCAATTGGTGACATTGGTGAATGCCAGCTACGTGAAATGTTCGCCACTGTCCACGAGCTAGCTCTATCAGACAGGCCTTCACCTACAATTACACCCTCCCAGTCATTGTGCAGCTCACTGAATGAGTTTTTCATTGAGAAAGTTGCAGAAATAAAAGCACGTATTCCTCCTCCATCAAACTCTTTTTCAGACTGTCCCCCGCCACAGAATACCCAGTGTCTCACCTACATTCCAGAGCTAACCAATGAGTCTCTGCCCCCGCTCCTTAAGCGTGTAAAATCGGGGTCTCCCTCCGACACGTGTCCAGCCCGTATCCTGGCCCAGGTGTTCTTGGCTTGTCCTGCCCCCGCTCTCACTGTTTTAAATAACACCTTCACTAAAGGCCTAGTCCCCACTGCATTCAAATCGGCCACCATCATCCCCATTTTAAAAAAGCCTGGGGCTGACCCTTCTTCTCTAGCCAACTATCGCCCCATATCCCTGCTTCCCTACTTGGGTAAGGTGGCGGAGGCACACGTGTCTCAAACTCTGAGCACCTTCATTGAGGACAGCAATTATCTGGCCCCATGTCAAGCCGGCTTCCGTCCACGACACTCAACAGAGAAGGTGGTGATTTCGGTCATGGACCAACTCAGGGAGGGACTCGACACCAACACCCCCAAGATTCTGGTCCTACTGGACTTATCCGCCGCCTTTGACACTGTGGACCACGACATTCTGTTATCACGTGTCAGGGCGGCGGGGATAGGGGGGCTAGCATTAGCCTGGGTCGAGTCTTTCCTGAAGGACCGCACTCAGACTGTCCATCTTGGCACCTTCTCGGCCCCTCCACGTAATGTCAACTGTGGTGTTCCCCAGGGGTCTGCTCTCTCCCCTTTACTTTTCAATCTTTATGTTTTTCCACTGGTGTTTGCTTTACAGAATATGGAGGTCACTGTATATAATTATGCAGATGATCTTCAACTCATCTTTGATCTTTCTTCCCCTTCAGGGGTTGGCAGTTTCCAGTCCGTCATGCTATTTATCCGAGACTGGATGAACATCAATCAGCTAAAACTTAATCCGGATAAAACAGAACTGGTAGCAACGGGCGGTGCTGCCAATCCCTGGTCCCCTTCTTTCTGGCCCCCGTCACTTGGACCCCCTCCTCTCCCTTCTTGTTCAGTTAAAACTCTCAGGATTATGCTCAATAACCAATTAACCCTCCATTCACACATTAACTCAGTGGTTTCCTCCTGCTTCTTCACACTACGAGTTATTCGGAAAGTTGCCAGATTCTTTTCCACTTCTGCACTAAAGCTGATCCTTATGGCCATGGTCCTGTCAAAGATTGACTATGGCAACATCATTTATAACGGAGTCCCTGCTTATGCTTTGCAGCGCCTACAGTTAGTACAAAACCAGGCTGCTCGCCTGGTCTTTGGCCTGTCTAGATCCCACCATTCGACCCCTTTGCTTAGGAGCCTACACTGGCTCCCCATAAAACAACGAGCTAGGTTCAAGTTAGGGTGCTTGACTTTTCAAGCAAGAGCAGGCACAGCCCCTGCCTTTATCAACTCGGCAATCTCTCCCTATGTTCCTTCGAGGGACCTCCGCTCCTCTAGCCTAGCCCTACTAACTACGCCCCGGTTCAAAAAGAAGCGCGCAGGGGGGCAGAAGTTTGCTGTGCTTGCACCCACCTTTTGGAATGACCTCCCCCTACCTTTAAGACTCTCTTCCTCCTATATGGAGTTTCGGAGGTCACTAAAAACGCTTTTATTCCAGCAGGCCTTTAGTACCTAGCTCTCTTACTACTCTCACTCAGGGACCTTACCAGCGCCATGAAACTGATTCAGTGTACGTGCGCTCTATAAGTATTTTTAAATTCAAATTTTAATCCTCTGTGGCCAAACCACTTAATTTCCACATCTTGTAAATTGAGGTTAGGTAAATTTCTGTTCTCAGCATACCTTTGAGCCCAGTAGATGTAACTATGTCCAACAATCCAGACAGTAAACATGATGAGTGAATTTTCTGCTGCAGTCAGATGAAGTGTGGTAATGAAATGGCAATTTAAACAGTAGGAGTTTGTGAAGAAAAAAAAACTGTGGAGTTTCAGTGCTAATGATTCCCTAGCAGTGATTGGTGGATTTCCATTTCTGAAAACAGAAAGTTAGGGTGCATGGATGTGTTCTTTGAAAGATGTAATTTGAATGGTCAAGGAAAAAACATTTAATGAAAGATTGCACTGGATACGCAGGTGCACTGAGAGTTCAGAGTTCAATTGAAACATTGTTGTGTGAACTTGCAAACATCAGAGGTCTTTCAGGAGGTGGTTGCTATGCAAAAAAGGCAGAGAGGGCAGAGGGGGGAAGGGTTTTGATTTGAAGCAAGTGAGGGAAGAGTTTTGATTGGCTAACATGAGAGATATGTGTAATGAATATCTGTATTTCTGTGCTTTCTATAGCTGCAGCCTCTGGAGTGCATACTCTTTGTTCTGCTGAAGACAATTTGGTGTATTTCTGAGACTGTTTTGAAACTTATAAAGAATTTGCTAAGGTGAGAAAAGATTTATTTAATTTAGATAGACTATAGTATGCTTTAAGGACAAAATTATGAAGAAAGCTGTGTTTTTAAAATGTTGCTTTGTCTAAAGTGTTTTACAAATAGATTTTGTTTCTTTGAGAAATTGTAATTGAAAATAATGTGAAGTATTAGCACTGTCAGGGTGTTTTTGTACATAGGAGCTGCGCAGTGTTTTCAAATTATTACTTGAAAATCGTTTTTGAGGAAAAGGAATGCTTTTAAAAATTATCACAAGGAAAAAATGGTGTCTGCTTCTTTATAAGGCATTTTAATGTCTCTGATGTTATTTTTCCCATTTTAATTGAAGAGCTTTCTCCGTGGGGCAAGTTCCTTGTAAATATGCTCCCACCTGTGCTTGGCAAATTTAGATTTTGATTCTCTGAGTTACATAGCCATGTTAAAAGTGTCCCAAAAAATGGTGCAAGAGCAATCAAAAACCCCTTTCATGTGTCTTAAGGACATTTTAAGTCATTTCTTCTTGAATGTAGGTATACAATTGATTTATATGTTGTGTTTAAAAACGTTTTTTTTTTAAATCAATTACATTTCTGGATATGTACTGCTAGAGCTTCATAGGTTGTTTGGGGCATATTTATAAGGCATTTAAGTGTCCGTAGTGCACGTTCCTTGTAAATATGCTTCCATCTGTGCTTGGCAAATTTAGATTTTGATTCTCTGAGATACATAGCCATGTTAAAAGTGTCCCAGAAAATGGTGCAAGGGCAATCAAAAACCCCTTTCATGTGTCTCAAGGACATTTTAAGTCATTTCTTCTTGAATGTAGGTATACAATTGATTTATATGTTGTGTTTAAAAACGTTTTTTTTTAAATCAATTACATTTCTGGATATGTACTGCTAGAGCTTCATAGGTTGTTTGGGGCATATTTATAAGGCATTTAAGTGTCCGTAGTGCACGTTCCTTGTAAATATGCTTCCATCTGTGCTTGGCAAATTTAGATTTTGATTCTCTGAGATACATAGCCATGTTAAAAGTGTCCCAAAAAATGGTGCAAGGGCAATCAAAAATCCCTTTCATGTGTCTTAAGGACATTTTAAGTCATTTCTTCTTGAATGTAGGTATACAATTGATTTATATGTTGTGTTTAAAAACGTTTTTTTTTAAATCAATTACATTTCTGGATATGTACTGCTATATATATATATATATATATATATATTCACTGAAAAAACCATAGGTTTCACACCAGTTATAGTTAGCTGGAAATTTTACTGACATAAAACCATTGAAATTCCCACGTTATAGTTAGTTGGACTCACTATAACATGCGCGCCTACAATGCACTGCTGATGACGTCACATATTAAACCACTCATGACATGGTCAGTGTCCTCACTCATGACATCATTGATGACACCATCCAGTGAATGTGTGTCTTTCTGAAAATTAAATATGTTTTATATATGTATATGTAAAGGTCGATGGAAGAATAAATGTTTAAATAAGTGTCTAAATGGATGTTTTAAAAAAAAAAATGATTGGTTAACTGGCTTATTAAGTGTATCTTAGTGAATACATATATTAGCGAGTAATTTTTAAATATTTAAATATATGTATCAGTGTTTCACTTTGTGTATAAGTGGCTGCATGGGTTGGTGAGTAGCTACATGTGTGTGTATATGGGTTATTAGATGTTTTTTTTGTATCAGTATGAGTGTCTGTATGGTTTGGTGCGTTTTTTTAAAATTATTTTTTTCTCCCGCGGGGCCCTTTTATAGCCCCCACATCAAACCTAGGGGTTCAGGGGGGGTCTACTCTGCCCCCTTATGGTCAATTCCCCCTTTGTTTTTGCCACCTCTTGAGTCTCGATCCTACCTACTCTGCTGTTCTCTAAAACTTCAATTTCATCGACTTTCTATAAAAAAAACTCTAAGAACATCTGAAATATGTCTCACTTTTTTCATTTCCTCCTTGTGTTAAGTTATGACTCTTTGCTCATTCCAACACTATTCCTTACGGCCAAATAGTGTCATTTTTATCCGTCTATTTTCAAACTCTGAAATTACCGTTTACCCGATGTTTTGAAAGAAAAGCTCATACAACATTTTCACAATGTTTAACTATTCATATTCCCATCTCTGGATCACTCATGTTCAACATTTCCTATAACACTGATATCACTTACTATGAGATCGACTTACAGTACCTATATGAGAACTGGATTTTTTATATTATGTTCATCACTTTTACTCACAATATAATTTTAAATAGCAGAGTAACTTTTATTAACTGCTCCTGTCTTAATAGGTCAATTACCTTTAGTTAAATTTCAGTTCTAAAAACACTAGGTAAGAATTTTTTAAGTCAAAATGCAAACGTTGTTTTAAGTCAAATGAGTATCATTACAGAAAGACCAACCTTTTTGACATTTTAAATAAACTGTATAATGTCCTGATGTTGTTGAATGACCGTCATGATAAATAATAGCTACAGTTACAAAGGTTCTTCCTGAAATTGATAACTGAGAAGCCACAACATTTTTAATAGAAGTTGTCAATTTAGTTCCATCAGGTCTACATCGTTGAAACATTAAAATGACTTACTGTCCATAAGTTTGTATAAATAATGTGGACAGCATTGGACACATTGGGAACAAACCATATTATGAACAGCTGCTTTAACTAGATTATTAAAAGACACTGATTTGCAGTCTGGTAAAGTCAAATATATAAATGTTTCAGTGTCTATTCTAGTACTACTTGATAAACTACAATTGTCGCAGTCATGCTGCCATTGATAAGAAAGCATAACAAGATTTTCTACATCTACACCTTCATCTTTCAATACAACAAACATATGCATTAAAAATTCCTGACAATACTGCTGAATATTTTGTGAATTTTCGTTTTGACCTGAACATATGTCTAAAAGATTTCTAATTTCTGAAACACTTTCTGTTTTTGCTCTATCTCTGCTACATTTCTGAAACACAGAATTCAATAAACCGCAGAATCTTTGATCCCGATTTTCAACAATCTGTTCTTGTAAAGTTTTAAGAAAAAAAACAACATTAACCACTACATTAGCATAGCAGTTGACACCAGACTGTTTTCAAACTGAAATCCAACAACATCTTCATCAGAATTCTTTTTCTTTCTGCTTACAATTACAGTTTCATCTACTTTTTGTCTTTTTGCTACTACCTCACTGCAATTATTCTTATTTCTTCTTTTTCGGCCTACCACACGTTTTTCAAACAGAGGGTATTGAGGCAAATGTGGAGCATACTCTCTTCTTAACCTATTGTATTCTTTAACACAATCTAGATCTGCACAAATCTTTGTCTCATCACACTCAATCAAGTACAATCCTGATAAAGTTCTGACTCATGATAATGCCACATATGCCATACCCTCTTTAAACACAGATCTTCCATTGTTTACCAAAGCACTATCTACACTTAAACCTTGAGATTTATGAATTGTCACCGCATATGCCAAACAAACAGGAAACTGTTTTCGGCGAACATATAAGTCTTTTACAAGCAAATATCTAGCAGAACAACGACTGATTTGTTGTACTTGCTCAATGCCATCAAATTTAATTTTTAAAAATTCAATTCCATCTCTATTTCTGTAATTCACAAAATCAACAACATGACCCATAGCTCCATTTACCAGACCTCTTTCAACATTTAAATTTCTTCTCAAAATGATATGACAATTTAAACACACATTCAGAGTCTTTTAAAAACCAGCTGTTTTAGATATACTCTTCTCTAATGAATCCAAATTTGTTTTTAAATTTTCTGACAAAATAATTGTTGCACCCATATGCTCTATTTTATCTATTGCTTCCAATTTCACAATCTCTTCATTTTCTAACTTTAACATTTTATTGTTGAAGATGGAACATTCTTGCAGAGTTGGCATCAAACATATCCCAGATTTCTTCTCAGTAATTTTCTCAAAAATATTCCCTGGAAGAATGTTTTCATTTGGATACAAATTTTAAATTAATCGAACATGTAAAGCTTCTTTCCCATGCTCACTTACTTTTCCGATTCTTACATCTTGTAGAATATTTTTATAATCTTCATCCTTTGCCTGTCGCATATTTTGAAGCAGTTCTGCATATTTGAAATTTAACCATATATTAACGTTTCCAATGCTTCCAAGGGACTTTCTGGTATTTTCATGCGTGAGCATTTTAAACACTGGTTGTCCTTTTACTGGAGTCAACTGCAGTAGATCTCCAAAAACAATAATGTCTTTCCCTCCAAATAACACATCATACTCTGTTCTAAGAATTTCTTGCATTCTGAAATGCACAAAAGCAAGCATTAGATTTGAGACCATGCTTACTTCATCAATGATAAGAAGTTTTATTTTCTTCAGGACTCTGGAAACTTCAGAACACGCATCTCCAGATAGCTTGTTGTAATGTAATTTATTATCATGCTCAACTGGCAGCATCAGTAAACGATGTAGAGTAATCCCTTTAATGTTATGTGCTGGCAGTCCAGTTGGAGCGGTTACAACACAAGACAGCGGTGATTCAGTCCTTTTCTGCAGATAAGTTGAAATGGCTTTAATCAGAAAACTTTTTCCTGTTCCCGCTTCTCCACTTACGTACAGTCGGACAGGCTTAAATGATGTACATGAGCACTCTTTTTTCTCATGTCTGAATCCATGTTCAATCTGTTCTGTGACTTCGTCATATATCTTTTTCTGCTCAACGTTTAGTTGCTTTAGCAAATCTTTTAAGTTAACTACATCCTCTTGAGCTTGTTCCATAGCTCTTTCCACCTCATCCATGGCAGTGGCAGCTTCATTTTGGATAATTGGTCCTCCTAGTGGATCCTGACTCAAGGAAGTAGAACTCTGACTGTCTTGAGAACTGTCTCTTGCAATCTCTTCAGCAATTGTGGCTTCTTGCTCTATTTCTTTGTTCAACATTTGTAGATAATTTGGAAAAACAGGACATTCTATGGTATCCTTGGTTGCATTAAAAGAGTCTTTGTAACAAACAAAATCTCCAAGTAGTGCCTCTTTTGTACGCCGGGGCTTAAAGAGTTGCAAAAGAGCTAAATAGTAAAATTCTCTTTTGTCTGAAGGTTCGCAACTCAATTTGCGATGATTATTCAAATGGCCTTTTCTCTGCTACACTAGACATCCTTCATACCAAATGACAGCATATTTTCCATTATTGATATCTTCTGTGATGTTCCTCTTATAACTATAGTTTTGCAGAACTTCATACAAACAAGTGTTCTCAAGGTGAATACTTATATTTGGATAGTATGTATCCAACATGTTTGTCTTCAAAATATCTGTACTGTTTGGTTATTTCTCCACCAAATACTCTATTTCTTGTACAGATTTCAATACTCGGTTTCGTGTTGCAGCAAGACCTAGACTCACCCAAATGAGCGATCAAGATTTGGCATGGAGACTTGCTGATGATAACCGTCAGAACATTCATATGCTCCAATTTCTCGATGCGACAACATCTTCAGACTGAAACTGTATAATTTTTTACTTATACTCTTTTCATGTGAAATGTCCTCCCACATTTCCTTCAGTTCTGTCTTTTCTTTTTTTGTGATGTAAGACGTCACAAATCGAGCCACAGCAATAGAGTTGTCAGCAACGAACTGAATATCCATGTTAGCATTCCACATGGACAAAATAACTGGGTTGTAGTCGTTAATATACTTGGACTCTTCGTTTCTTTTTAAATTGCATGTATTTTTTGGTGCTTTCCTCGTCACAGTATGTCACAGCGAAGACATCAAATTATTTACTCTTCCTTTAGAAATCACTGGTCGTGGAAACGCAAAACGACATTTTGTGTAGAACTTATCCTTGTTTCTAAATTTTTGACAACAGTACTTTCCACAATGATGGGATTGAAAGCGTAAAACTTGTTGCCTTATACTATTTTCTTCAGTAGTTTTCGGAACAACACATGTTGAATACTCTTTAATGAAACTCATCACTGTGTCATCCAAATCAGTTCCAAATTTGGGTGCATCTTTAATCCATAACAACATATGTACGTTCGGAGCACCTCCCGCTTGATACTCCTTCCTCCAAAAGAAATCTAAAACCTCTCCAAGGGGAGGATTTTTTTTGTTGGTAATAAAAGACATCATAGCTTCAAATCTATGATTAAAATATCTGCATACATTCACTGGATCCAAAGAACACAGTTCTCCAGTTGTTTTGAATTCTATATTTTCTATGTTTCCATTTGCCTCTTGTAGAAATTGAAGTAAGTCATCCCATGCATACTCAGTACAGCTAAGAGTGAAGAACCATGTAGGAGTTCCTAAGTTTCTTAGAATACATTTCAATTTCCCATGATGACGGAACCAATACTCGTTTGTTCCACGCTGACATGCCATGAGATTGATTATCTGAGATTCCAAAATACTTTCTTTCAGATTGACTTTCTCCATAAAGTCCCTCGCCGAAACATTTTGCAGATGAGCTCCATTTTTCAGTATATGATTAACTGCATAAGAAAGCACAGACAATTCACTTTCATAGAGTAGATGAAACAAATACGGAATGCATTGACGAAACCTTGGATCTTCAGCATATAATCTTAAAGTCCGGTATTCAGCTGCAGGAATTTGAACTGGTCGATCGTCATATCGTCCACCTCGACCTGTTGGAAATAACTGTGGAAAACAACGAGCTTCTAAACTTTCTTCCCATACACTAATAGGACTTCCTTTTGCTGCTTTCATTTGAAACAGGTCAATTGCATTCCCCATTTCTTCTTTGGAATGCAAAGGATGAACAGTATAATGTTCATATATTTCTTCACTTCTAGACACATCAACTTTTTCAATTTCGCCGGCTGAACAATCACTGTCTTTTTCTGTAGCTGTTTTCTCTACTACAACACATACATGTTTGTAGTACTCATTGTTTTTGACCAAATACAACGTTGCCTTTTTGACTTTCCTAACATCCACTAAATCTTGCCAGATTTTCTTACTCTTTGTCGGAACCCCATTAACTAGAATAACCAGAGGTTCCTCTTCTACTCTTTCTACACCAATTGTATCAATATTTTTCTTGACATCTAGAGGCAAATAAACAACTCTTCCCTTTAATCCTCTCTGTAAATCTGTAGGAGGCAATTTCCCTATCTTTCGTTCCATGCGAACAATAGCCTGAAAAGGATGGACACATTGAATCAAAATAGATTCATAAGTATTTAAATCCATCAATTTAGAAGGAATATCTATCAACTGAAGATTATTATGAACAGCTCTAGCAGGCATTCTGTTTTCATCTAATTTTTTTAAACAATAATTACAAATACGCTGATCAAAACTCAAATCAAAAGAATTCTCCACTAACAAATAAGTTACAAAATCCTTCCATTCACTATTGTTTTCCATTTCACTTTTTGCATATAAATCAACTAACCTAGTCTGAATCTTATAATGAGTCCGTCGACAACACACACAAGTTAAATTAGGCCTTTCACTTGATTTCACCTTAAACTTGGTAATTTCCTTGTCAAATTTCTATACTTGAAATCTGTACATTGTCTTCCAAATTACCATCTATTACTATATTCATTTCTACACTGTCCTCTTTGTCCCCAAAATAACAAAACTCAATTTCTTCACAAATCCTCTTCACATCTAATTCAGATCCATGCAAAAGAGCACTGTTTAACTCTTTAAGCTTAAGTGCTGGATTTTTTGCATAATACAACCTTCTCACTAATTTCCTCACTTAATTATGATGCACTGCTAACATCCTAAAATGATGAAAAACACTCTGACATACTTTTCTAGAAAGACAAGCCAGTGAATGCCCATGCAAACCTGTGTTTTCCCTCACTCTGCAAGGATCTAACTCTTGGAAGATCTTCATTTTCGGCTTTATACTTTTCTTACTATATGTACGTAAGAAATTACGAAGCAAATCGATTGAATCCTGTCGCACACTACAAATACTACTACACTTCCATGTGTACACTGTACCCTTAGTACGTCTCCCTAAAACTTCATCAGCTAACACCTCTTCTACATCTCTAGACACAAGTTTATCTTTTTCCATCGGACAACCGTCTTTCACCTCATATGCTCGACCACTGGTGTCAACTGCATGCACCAAATCATTTTCCTGGAAGTAACTCTCCTGATTAAAAAATGGCTCAGAACTTGAACTATGCATCCATTCTCCAGAAAATACTTTACAAAAATTAGTCCGATTAATTATTCTTTTCCATCTACTGTTCGATTTGAAAACATCAATAGCCTTGTTAAGTATCCTAATTCTATTGATTACTAAAATAAATAATTTTTTCTTAACTTCAAAAGCCTGATCAACAATCTTCTCTACACTTTCCCTTTTCTTGTAAAAAGCAGCTCTCTGTTTACCTTTCTTAACAATTTTTAACAAATTTAAAACTACCCTATTGCGAAACATTCGTCTACGAATGTCCCTAAATTGATTTTGCCTTCTATTGCTATCCATACTCTTCTCTCCTGCTCCAGTACTAACATTTTTGAGGGGCCTCTCCTTCCTTTTCAAATGTGCTCTTTCCTTCTGTATATTTACATTCTCTTTAACATTTTTTTCCTCTACATATGTTCCGAAAAAAAGACTTAGTTGTCTTACCAGGAGCTTTTTTTGTGTTTTTTGAAGTACTTGTTGTAGGGGAGTGCTTTAATTCTGCTGCAGTTTTTGCTTTTTTCCGTATGGCAGCTTTCCTTCTCCTTTGCCTTGACGGCATATTTGCTTACTTTTGAAATGTTGATTAGAATCTGTGGTAAAGAAAAAAATAACACATTACAGACCACTATTAGCAAACAGCAAAGCAATGACAATAAGCAAACGATATAAATACTAATTTACAACATATCTACGTTTATACCACAGCACCTATATAACAAGGAGTAAGACAGAGAAAAACAGCTAGAAGGAGTAACACAAAGAGACAGAGAGACTCAGACAAAGAAACAGGTAGAGGAAGTAAAACATAGAGAAGGACTAAGACATAGAGATTATATATTATGTTGTAAGACAGAAAAAGGATTTAATAGGGAGAGGGAGTAAGTCAAAAAAAGGGAGTAAGTCAGAAAAAGGATGTAACAGGGTGTAAAACAGACAGAGGATAAAAGAGGATGTAAGACAGAGAGAGGGTGTTAGAAGAGTAAAGGTTGCAAAAGAGACTAAAACAGAGAGAGCCTGTAAAAGGAGAGACAGAGAGTAAGTTTGAGAGAGGGTGTAAGAGGAACTAAATCAGAGAGAGGATGTTACAAGAAGTAGGTCACACAGAGGGTGTGACAGGAAGAGAGAAAAAAGTCAGAAAGAGGGAGAGAGGGTGTAAAACAAACAAGAGGTGTAATAGGGAGTAACTCAAAAAGAGAATATTACAAAGAACAAGGTTGATTAGATAGTATCTGCATGATTCCAAAAATATATTAGCACATTTCACAATCATGTCACCTGTGTTTCCTCAGATTAGTAAACAGATTGAGCAGATGAGGTGAGGCCTATCCAGGGGTGCAAAGGAGGTGAGGCCTGTGTCCAATAGTGCAATAGACTAGACTCACCTCCTCTGACCCTTCGGCAAGCCTCACCTCCTCTGTTGCCCCTTGACAGACCTCAATGTATTGGGTATAATTAATGGTGACAGGGTGCAGATGTGGTGAGAAGGAATTATTAGTGTTTGCCTCATTTAATAAATATATTTGAACCTTTTACAATGATGTTACCTGCATTACCTCAGATTAGGATGCAGATTGAGCTTCTTTCTTGTTGGTTTGTGTCATGTTTTAGTTTTTGTTATTGTTTTATTAAAAATGAGGTTTCAGTAGTGTAATGAAATGCTTCTACATATGACCTGTGCTCTCATTTTAAAATGTTATGTACAAATTGATTTACAGCACATGAATTGGTTTTACATTATTCACAAGGTTTAAATACTGTGTACATGAATGCACGTTTCACCTGTGTTTCCTCAGATTAGGAAGCAGATTGTGCAGATGAGGTGAGGCCTGTCCAAAAGCACAAATGAGGTGAGGCCTGTCCAGAAGCGCAGAGGAGGTGAGGCCTATCCAGGGGAGCAGAGGTGCTGAGGCCTGTGTCTAAGAATGCAGTGGACTGGACTTCATGAAGCCTCTCCCCCACTGCATTCTTAGACACAGACCTCACCTCCTTTGCACCCCTGGACACACTTCTCTCCCAATATACTCTTGAACACAGGCCTCACCTCCTCTGCACCCCTGTACAAGCCTCACCTCATCTACAACCCTGAACAGGCTTCACCTCATCTGCACCCCTGAACAGGCTTCACCTCATCTACACCCCTGGACAGGCCTCACCTCATCTACACTATTTATTCCTTCTCAAAAAAGTAAAAACTATTCATTTGCTCCAAAATCGTTTTTCGCATCACATTTAAGAAACACAGCACAGGTCCTATGTACAAGCATACAATTTCACTCCTGAAACATCACTATTTCACAAAAGAAAATTCCTCTATCTTGTATATGTTGATATCAAGCATTATCCAAAAACATGCCACAAACCAACAAGAAAGAACCTCAATCTGCTTCCTAATCTGAGGTAACGCAGGTAACATCGTTCTGAAAGGTTCAAATATATTTATTTAATAAGGTAAACACTTTTAATTCCTTCTCAAAAATATAAAAGGCATTCATTTACCCAAAAAATCGTTTTTAAATAACATTTTAGAAGCACAGCACAGGTCCTATGTACTAGCATTCCATGTCACTAGAGAAACTTCTCAATTTTACATAATACAATTCCCCTATGCTGCAAAACCTATTTACCAAGCAGTATCCAAAAACATCACACAAAACAACAAGAAAGAAGCTCAATCTGCAACCTAATCTGAGGTAATGCAGGTGAGATCATTGTAAAAGGTTCAAACATATTTATTTAATGAGGCAAACACTAATAATTCCTTCTCAAAAATATAAAAGTCATTCATTTACCCCAAAATTGTTTTTTAAATAACATTTTAGAAACACAGCACAGGTCCTATGTACAAGCATTCCATGTCACTAGAGAAACTTCTCAATTTTACATAATGCAATTCCCCTATGCTGCAAAACCTATTTACCAAGCATTATCCTAAAACATGACACAAACCAAACAGAAAGAAGCTCAATCTGCATCCTAATCTGAGGTAATGCAGGTGACATCATTGTAAAAGGTTCAAATATATTTATCTAATAAGGCAAACACAAATAATTCCTTCTCAAAAATATAAAAGGCATTCATTTACCCCAAAATCGTTTTTTAAATAACATTTTAGAAACACAGCACAGGTTCTATGTACAAGCATTCCATGTCACTAGAGAAACTTCTCAATTTTACATAATGCAATTCCCCTATGCTGCAAAACCTATTTACCAAGTATTATCCAAAAACATGACACAAACCAACCAGAAAGAAGCTCAATCTGCATCCTAATCTGAGGTAATGCAGGTAACATCATTGTAAAAGGTTCAAATATATTTAAACACTAATAATTCCTTCTCAAAAATATAAAAGGCATTCATTTACCCCAAAATCGTTTTTCAAATAACATTTTAGAAACACAGCACAGGTCCTATGTACAAGCATTTCAATTCACTAGAGAAACTTCTCAATTTTACATAATGCAATTCCCCTATGCTGCAAAACATATTTACCAAGCATTATCCAACAACATGACACAAAACAACATTAAAAAAACAATCTGCTTCCAAATCTTCTCCAAAGAGCATACGTTATGTTATGTTATGTTACTAAGATTTTTGAGCGCACAGCTGCCCCAGCGAAGGGGCGTCCCAAGCCTCTATCTAAATTAAATGAATCGTTTCTTACCTTTACAAATGCTTTGTAAGATAGAGAACAATGTCAGACACACACACCAATTTTTCTTTAGCAGAGCAAAAAGTATGCACTCCACACACTGCAACCACAACTGGCACAGGAAATCTCTAACTATACAGATATGCCTCATTTCAACCAATCCAAACTCTTCCCTCACTATTTTCAAACCAACACCCTTCCCCCTCAGCCCTTTCTATCTGTTACCATAGCAACTCCCTCCTTACTGAACTCTCAGGTTCAAAAGTTTATTCTACAATGTTGCAAATGAACTAAGCAAGGATGTTTGACCTCTCAATACACCAGCTTATCCGATGAAATGTTTCTTTAATTGACTTTTTCTGAACCATTCAAATTGCTTCTTTCACAAAACACAACCGTGCAACCTAACATTTAGTTTTCAACTATCTGAATCCACCAATCATTGCTTGTGATTCAAGAGCAGTGAAACTCCACAATTATTTTTTTCTAAACTCCTACTGTTCCAACTGCCATTTCATTCCCACATTTCATCTGACTGCACCAGAACCTTCTCTCACCATGTATTCAGTCTGGATTATTGGACATAGCTACATCCACTGGGCTCAATGGTATGCAGCTAGCAGAAATTTTCACAACCTTAAATTACCAAATGTGGACTTAAATGGATTGGCCAGAGAGGATTGAGATGTCACCAATTGATACCATTGGTGAAAACCTTTTTGCATCTGTCAAACCCTGACCTCTTAATAGTGCACTGTGGAGGAAATTACTTGGCACTTTGACTGGGGTAGGTCTGGAAATGCTTTTAAAGGACACCTTTGATCAATTGATGGCACTTTTTCCACAAACTGCCTTGGTATATTCCAATATATTTCAAAGACAGAAATGGAACTGGTCCAACCAATTTTGTCCACAGTTTGAGAAAGCACGGAAACATGTGAATAAATCTGTTTCTGCTTACATGAGAGACTTTGGAATGGGTTCAACATACAACATAACTTGCGTTTCAACATACAAGATATCTACAGAGGAGATGGTGTGCACTTCTCAGATGAGGGGAATAGAATATTCCTCCTGAATTTAAGACTGTGCATTGGAACCTACTTGTAGGTACCTAAATCAGCCACAGAACCCAAAAGCTCTTTTCAGGGCTACCCTACCTCTGATCACTCAAAATGATTATCTTACTCTAACTTTTTTCACTATTTTTCACCAGAGTACGCTCCCCGGTGCGCTCCCCGGTGCGCGTACCGGGTGCTCCCCCCGCGAAATTAAAAAAAAAAAAATTGGGGGGGCCTATATGGACCTCCTAAACTCCCCTCAGAAAACCTAGGGGGTCAGGGGCTGTCTACCATGCCCCCTTCTACCCATTCCCAACATTGTTTGTCCTCCATCTTGTGTCTCAATTGTACCGAAACACAAGATGGCGGACTCCTGTAGCGTTCCCGGAGCGCGCTCCGGTACACGCACCGGTAAGCGCTCCCAAAAAATGTGGGAAGTTAATTTACATAAAAACCACTGCAGACACTTACACCAAATATAGAATAGGCCCTACTACATAGCAGTCCATACCATTTTCCCAAATTTGGTGGAATTCCATTGAGCCATTTGGGCGGTAGCTTGTCTAAATATCCTGAGGTAAATTACATGACAAAAACATATATGAAGTGTTGCAATTTACAACCAATTAAAATGTTACTTTCATTTTCTACTTTTTTTCCTGACATTTGATTGGTTATGTACATGAATATAAATGAAAAATGAGAGAGAAACACGGCCATTTTGACTACAGCTACCTGAGATACGTCTTTAAAGGATTTTCTCATTTATCTTCATCACCTTTCTATAAGGTAAATTATAAATCTGTAAGGGGCACTTTAAGTTCATTTGTAAAAACGTTTTATGACAGTTATTTACTGTCCCTCTGTATAATTACAGATTGAGATAGGCTTCTCTGTTATAGTTATAGATTGAATTAGGCTTCTCTGGTATAATTATGAATTTTCTTAGGCTTCTTCACATACACTTTTTTATATTTCTATTTCCTGCCTCATACCATAAACTGCCCAAAGATAACTTCACTGTTAAAAACTCACAAGTACCTGTCTGAACTTAAACCCAACAGTGCCCTATCTCTACTGATATATTTATTTTTTATGCAATTTACAGCAAGAAAATGGAAGGAGAACAAAACAAATTCAATGTTTCATTCGAAATTGATCTGGAGAACAATCCTAAGGAAGAGATTAATGATTTAGACTTTTTGGATCAGTCTCTGGACCAAGAGTTACTTAATTGTGTGGAAGAAATGGAATCATCGAATCCAAATGAGGACATACCTGACAATATAATGTTGGAAATTCTTTTACATTTTGAAAAATCACAGCAATACATTTTTATTTAAAAATTAAAAATTGTTCGAGACATTATTCTTTTTTATATGTTAATCATGAAATAGTACCAAAATGATTATAATATAAAGTGAGACTTACAGTATACTGTGCAACATTTTTGTGTTACATAGTAATTTTACTCATAGTTACTTCCTTCCTCCCACTATATATTATAGATTCCATATACCACAATAAATTCTGTAACAACATGCAAATTATCTACAGAGGACACAGTCTACATTGAATGTAAGACTCTGCATTGGTACCTACATGCTGGTACTTATATCACCCACACAACACAACAACTCTATGCAGAGCTACCCTACCTCTAAGCACTTTAAATTATTATTTTACTATTTCACTGAGTTTTCCCCTATTACGCTCCCCAGGACGCTCCATTCAGCCTAAAAGTGAGGTCGACCGCCCTATGGAAATTACCATGGGGAAAACACGTTTTGGGACCCCCCTTTTATCTCGCCCCCCCGCTTGACGAATCCCCCCCAAACTCTCAGGGAAGGACCGGAGCGCCGCGAGGCAAATTTGAGGCAATTTTCAGGCAGATTCCCCAACCGGCGCCAAAGTTATTCCCAATAGAATGTTGAGATTTTGCATTGAAAAAAATCCTAACTATAACTACCTACTGGCGACCGCCAGTAGGTAATATATATCTGTAATACCTCGCAGCGCTCCACCTCTCAGGCGAAAGAACAAGGCATGGACCACCTCTTTGTAGCTTACAATTTTATTCACCCCAACAGCTAGTCATGGCGCGTTTCAGCCGCCCCTGCGGCCTTGGTCATATTGGCGACAATATAAATATATTGTGTGTATAATAATTTTAAATGGATTCTAAATATTGATTTTAGATCTTTGTTACACATTGCGCATTGATGCAGGAATTGTAAATATTCACAGTGACAGTTCAACATACCTGTAGATATATATGTTTTTGAGATAGTCTGTTTTCCATTGTGATGCGAGTCACGTGACTCACTGGGAAACAGAATGGTGGGCGGAGCACTTTAAGCACTTTATAAGCACTATCATTACACTTTTGCCTTGCATGTGAACAAGGGCTGTTTAGCTCGAAACGCGTCATGTCTGGTTACTCACAGAATAATCTGGAACAATAAATCTTTTTCCTGAAAGCTGTGGTCTGTCTCCTGCTTCGCCGTTCCTGCTGGTTCGGAGGTGGTTCTTCAGGAGTGACTGTCAATATATATATATATATATATATATATATATATATTAGTCCAACAAAGGCCCGAAAGCTTTTACAAGCGCACACGACAGCAGATGAAACCCAGAGGTTTATTAGCAGAAGAAGAGGCTGGAGCCTCGAAACGCGTTGGCAGTAATAAAGAAGCCTGGAAATGTCACTGCTGGGTTTCGTGTGTTAAGTGAACTGCAAGGCTCATGTCAACTGTGAGTGCACACTTCAAGCTTTCGGGCCTTTGTTTGTAATGAATGTACACGGCTGCCCTGCCGTGAAAGGGTGCACCGTTTCGAATTTTGAAAATGAAAAGCTGTGCGGAAATGGAATCCTACCAACACCGCGGTCAGCACAGCTGATGAATAAAATATTGACCAGGTTGACATGAAAGCGGCCTACTAAAGGTATTTTAATGTACAAGAAAGCTGTTTAATGAAGAAATGTGGCATGGGACATACTAAGGGAAAAACGAACTTCCATGAGGGACTGTAAATCCCAGCATGCACCTTGAAAATTAGCGCTAGAAAGCGGGGCCCACTGGGGACAAATCTACATAAAGGAAGCATGCAGACTTGGAAAATCTATGCCGCATTTCACCAGCTGCCCCAAAAGAAGAGGCTGGAGCCTAGAAACGGGTTGGCAATAATAAAGAATCCTGGAAATGTCACTGCTGGGTTTCGTGTGTTAAGTGAACTGCAAGGCTCACGTCAGCTGTGAGCGCACACTTCAAGCTTTCGGGCCTTTGTTTGTAATTAATGTACACGGCTGCCCTGCCGTGGAAGGGTGCACCGTTTCGAATTTGAAAATGAAAAGCTGTGCGGAAATGGAATCCTACCAACACCGCGGTCAGCACAGCTGATGATGAAAATATTGACCTTGCTGACATGAAAGGGGCCTACTAAAGGTATTTTAATGTACAAGAAAGCTGTTTAATGAAGAAATGTGGCATGGGACCTACTAAGGGGAAAACGAACTTCCATGAGGGACTGTAAATCCCAGCATGCACCTTGAAAATTAGCGCTAGAAAGAGTGGCCCTCTGGAGACAAATCTACATAAGGGAAGCATACAGACTTGGAAAATCTATGCCGCATTTCACCAGCTGCCCCAGAAGAAGAGGCTGGAGCCTAGAATCGCGTTGGCAGTAATGAAGAAGCCTGGAAATGTCACTGCTGGGTTTCGTGTGTTAAGTGAACCGCAAGGCTCACGTCAGCTGTGAGTGCACACTTCAAGCTTTCGGGCCTTTGTTTGTAATATATATATATATTGCACGAAAAGACTCCACTTTGCTGGGGGCCCCCGGCCCTGCAGGGCGGTCTCTGCAAGACAGGAATATAGATCCTTTTAGACTGTATGAACACAAAAGGAACGCAGAGTCCAACTTCGTCTTATCAGCAAGTTGACATTTATTCGTCTGAAACCAAGCAGCAAATGTAAGCACTCCTTTATCCTTACGCGTTTCGGCGCTCTTGCCTTGTTCACAGGTGAGTGCATTTATCAAATCCAAGTGGTCACATGGCCCGTGCTTGCAAACTACGAGCCCCAGAATGCATCCGTAATTCAATTTGGCAGCGTGATTTGGCATTCAGTTCAGTTTAGCTCAATAGCGTTTTGTATTAGCCAATGTCCCGTTATTTTCCTGATATGCTTCATAGTGCATCCTGTTAAAATATATTGCAAAGTACATTTCATCTCACTGCTGCCTCGTTCTTAATTAGTACTTGCGTTGCGAGGTTACCAAAGAGAGGATGTCGCCTCTCTCATCTCCCTTTCTTCTCACCAACACCAAATCGCCGTGAAAGTTCACTGGCTGGCGCGATGAGCAAGCGGGTCATGCCCCCTCCATTGATATTGCATGAAAAGACTCCACTTTGCTGGGGGCCCCCGACCCTGCAGGGCGGTCTCTGCAAGACAGGAATGGAGATCCTGTTAGACTGTAGGAACACAAAAGGAGCGCAGAGTCCAACTTCGTCTTATCAGCAAGTTGACATTTATTCGTCTGAAACCAAGCAGCAAATGTAAGCACTCCTTTATCCTTACGCATTTCGGCGCTCTTGCCTTGTTCACAGGTGAGTGCATTTATCAAATCCAAGTGGTCACATGGCCCGTGCTTGCAAACTACGAGCCCCAGAATGCATCCGTAATTCAATTTGGCAGCGTGACTTGGCATTCAGTTCAGTTTAGCTCAATAGCGTTTTGTATTAGCCAATGTCCCGGTATTTTCCTGATATGCTTCATAGTGCATCCTGTTAAAATATATTGCAAAGTACATTTCATCTCACTGCTGCCTCGTTCTTAATTAGTACTTGCGTTGCGAGGTTACCAAAGAGAGGATGTCGCCTCTCTCATCTCCCTTTCTTCTCACCAACACCAAATCGCCGTGAAAGTTCACTGGCTGGCGCGATGAGCAAGCGGGTCATGCCCCCTCCATTGATATTGCATGAAAAGACTCCACTTTGCTGGGGGCCCCCGACCCTGCAGGGCGGTCTCTGCAAGACAGGAATGGAGATCCTGTTAGACTGTAGGAACACAAAAGGAACGCAGAGTCCAACTTCGTCTTATCAGCAAGTTGACATTTATTCGTCTGAAACCAAGCAGCAAATGTAAGCACTCCTTTATCCTTACGCATTTCGGCGCTCTTGACTTGTTCACAGGTGAGTGCATTTATCAAATCCAAGTGGTCACATGGCCTGTGCATGCAAACTATGAGCCCCAGAAAGCATTCTTAATTCAATTTGGCAGCGTGACTTGGCATTCAGTTCAGTTTAGCTCAATAGCGTTTTGTATTAGCCAATTTCCCGTTATTTTCCTGATATGCTTCATAGTGCATCCTGTTAAAATATATTGCAAAGTGCATTTCATCTCACTGCTGCCTCGTTCTTAATTAGTACATGCGTTGCGAGGTTACCAAAGAGAGGATGTCACCTCTCTCATCTCCCTTTCTTCTCACCAACACCAAATCGCTGTGAAAGTTCGCTGGCTGGCGCGATGAGCAAGCGGGTCATGCCCCCTCCATTGATATTGCATGAAAAGACTCCACTTTGCTGGGGGCCCCCGACCCTGCAGGGCGGTCTCTGCAAGACAGGAATGGAGATCCTGTTAGACTGTATGAACACAAAAGGAACGCAGAGTCCAACTTCGTCTTATCAGCAAGTTGACATTTATTCGTCTGAAACCAAGCAGCAAATGTAAGCACTCCTTTATCCTTACGCATTTCGGCGCTCTTGCCTTGTTCACAGGTGAGTGCATTTATCAAATCCAAGTGGTCACATGGCCTGTGCTTGCAAACTATGAGCCCCAGAAAGCATTCTTAATTCAATTTGGAAGCGTGACTTGGCATTCAGTTCAGTTTAGCTCAATAGCGTTTTGTATTAGCCAATTTCCCGTTATTTTCCTGATATGCTTCATAGTGCATCCTGTTAAAATATATTGCAAAGTGCATTTCATCTCACTGCTGCCTCGTTCTTAATTAGTACATGCGTTGCGAGGTTACCAAAGAGAGGATGTCACCTCTCTCATCTCCCATTCTTCTCACCAACACCAAATCGCTGTGAAAGTTCGCTGGCTGGCGCGATGAGCAAGCGGGTCATGCCCCCTCCATTGATATTGCATGAAAAGACTCCACTTTGCTGGGGGCCCCCGACCCTGCAGGGCGGTCTCTGCAAGACAGGAATGGAGATCCTGTTAGACTGTATGAACACAAAAGGAACGCAGAGTCCAACTTCGTCTTATCAGCAAGTTGACATTTATTCGTCTGAAACCAAGCAGCAAATGTAAGCACTCCTTTATCCTTACGCATTTCGGCGCTCTCGCCTTCTTCACAGGTGAGTGCATTCATCAAATCCAAGTGGTCACATGGCCTGTGCTTGCAAACTTTGAGCCCCAGAATGCATTCTTAATTCAATTTGGCAGCGTGTCTTGGCATTCAGTTCAATTTAGCTCAATAGCGTTTTGTATTAGCCAATTTCCCGTTATTTTCCTGATATGCTTCATAGTGCATCCTGTTAAAATATATTGCAAAGTGCATTTCATCTCACTGCTGCCTCGTTCTTGATTAGTACATGCGTTGCGAGGTTACCAAAGAGAGGATGTCGCCTCTCTCATCTCCCTTTCTTCTCACCAACACCAAATCGCTGTGAAAGTTCGCTGGCTGGCGCGATGAGCAAGCGGGTCATGCCCCCTCCATTGATATTGCATGAAAAGACTCCACTTTGCTCGGGGCCCCCGACCCTGCAGGGCGGTCACTGCAAGACAGGAATGGAGATCCTGTTAGACTGTATGAACACAAAAGGAACGCAGAGTCCAACTTCGTCTTATCAGCAAGTTGACATTTATTCGTCTGAAACCAAGCAGCAAATGTAAGCACTCCTTTATCCTTACGCGTTTTGGCACTCTTGCCTTGTTCACAGGTGAGTGCATTTATCAAATCCAAGTGGTCACATGGCCCGTGCTTGCAACTTACGAGCCCCAGAATGCATCCTTAATTCAATTTGGCAGCCTGACTTGGCATTCAGTTCAGTTTAGCTCAATAGCGTTTTGTATTAGTCAATGTCCCGTTATTTTCCTAATATGCTTCATAGTGCATACTGTTAAAATATATTGCAAAGTGCATTTCATCTCACTGCTGCCTCGTTCTTAATTAGTACTTGCGTTGCGAGGTTAACAAAGAGAGGATGTCGCCTCTCTCATCCCCCTTTGTTAAAAATCATACGCCCAGTCGGGGTAGCACTGTTAAATGATTGTATTATAGGTTTGTAAATATTACTGTAAATAGACCATCGAACAAACCCCATAGTACAAACCGTACAAATGAAATGAAATTTTGTAGGAAACTATAGACAGTGTAAAGATGCTGCTAAATTTTTGGATGCAAATTTTTTTTTTGTAAAACCTTTGTAAATATATCGTGGTATTAATGAAATTTGTATTTGTATATAATGTCTTTTTAATGTTATTTATATAAAAATTCTTGTATACTCCTATGATCAACTATGAATGTATAGCATACTTTTATGATTTTAATTTAATTGAATAAAGTGTTTTTGACTCTGACTCATCTCCCTTTCTTCTCACCAACACCAAATCGCAGTGAAAGTTTGCTGGCTGGCGCGATGAGCAAGCGGGTCATGCCCCCTCCATTGATATTGCACGAAAAGACTCCACTTTGCTAGGAGCCCCGACCCTGCAGGGCAGTCTCTGCAAGACAGGAATGGAGATCCTGTTAGACTGTATGAACACAAAAGGAACGCAGAGTCCAACTTCGTCTTATCAGCAAGTTGACATTTATTCGTCTGAAACCAAGCAGCAAATGTAAGCACTCCTTTATCCTTACTCGTTTCGGCGCTATTGCCTTGTTCACAGGTGAGTGCATTTATCAAATCCAAGTAGTCACATGGCCCGTGCTTGCAAACTACGAGCCCCAGAATGCATCCTTAATTAAATTTGGCAGTGTGACTTGGCATTCAGTTCAGTTTAGCTCAATAGCGTTTTGTATTAGCCAATGTCCCGTTATTTTCCTGATATGCTTCATAGTGCATCCTGTTAAAATATATTGCAAAGTACATTTCATCTCACTGCTGCCTTGTTCTTAATTATAACATGCGTTGTGAGGTTACCAAAGAGAGGATGTCGCCTCTCTCATCTCCCTTTCTTCTCACCAACACCAAATCGCTGTGAAAGTACGCTGGCTGGCGCGATGAGCAAGCGGGTCATGTCCCCTCCATTGATATTGCATGAAAAGACTCCACTTTGCTCGGGGCCCCCAACCCTGCAGGGCGGTCACTGCAAGACAGGAATGGAGATCCTGTTAGACTGTATGAACACAAAAGGAACGCAGAGTCCAACTTCGTCTTATCAGCAAGTTGACATTTATTCGTCTGAAACCAAGCAGCAAATGTAAGCACTCCTTTATCCTTACGCGTTTCGGCACTCTTGCCTTGTTCACAGGTGAGTGCATTTATCAAATCCAAGTGGTCACATGGCCCGTGCTTGCAACTTACGAGCCCCAGAATGCATCCTTAATTCAATTTGGCAGCGTGACTTGGCATTAAGTTCAGTTTAGCTCAATAGCGTTTTGTATTAGCCACTGTCCAGTTATTTTACTGATATGCTTCATAGTGCATCCTGTTAAAATATATTGCAAAGTGCATTTCATCTCACTGCTGCCTCGTTCTTAATTAGTACTTGCGTTGCGAGGTTACCAAAGAGAGGATGTCGCCTCTCTCATCTCCCTTTCTTCTCACCAACACCAAATCGCCGTGAAAGTTCGCTGGCTGACGCAATGAGCAAGCAGGTCTTGCCCCCTCCATTGATATTGCATGAAAAGACTCCACTTTGCTGGGGGGCCCCGACCCTGCAGGGCGGTCTCTGCAATACACGAATGGAGATCCTGTTAGACTGTATAAACACAAAAGGAACGCAGAGTCCAACTTCGTCTTATCAGCAAGTTGACATTTATTCGTCTGAAACCAAGCAGCAAATGTAAGCACTCCTTTATCCTTATGCGTTTCGGCGCTCTTGCCTTGTTCACAGGTGAATGCATTTATCAAATCCAAGTGGTCACTTGGCCCGTGCTTGCAAACTACGAGCCCCAGAATGCATCCTTAATTCAATTTGGCAGCCTGACTTGGCATTCAGTTCAGTTTAGCTCAATAGCGTTTTGTATTAGCCAATGTCCCGTTATTTTCCTAATATGCTTCATAGTGCATACTGTTAAAATATATTGCAAAGTGCATTTCATCTCACTGCTGCCTCGTTCTTAATTAGTACTTGCATTGCGAGGTTACCAAAGAGAGGATGTCACCTCTCTCATCTCCCTTTCTTCTCACCAACACCAAATCGCAGTGAAAGTTCGCTGGCTGGCGCAATGAGCAAGCGGGTCATGCCCCCTCCATTGATATTGCACGAAAAGACTCCACTTTGCTAGGGGCCCGACCCTGCAGGGCAGTCTCTGCAAGACAGGAATGGAGATCCTGTTAGACTGTATGAACACAAAAGGAACGCAGAGTCCAACTTCGTCTTATCAGCAAGTTGACATTTATTCGTCTGAAACCAAGCAGCAAATGTAAGCATTCCTTTATCCTTACTCGTTTCGGCGCTATTGCCTTGTTCACAGGTGAGTGCATTTATCAAATCCAAGTGGTCACATGGCCCGTGCTTGCAAACTACGAGCCCCAGAATGCATCCTTAATTAAATTTGGCAGTGTGACTTGGCATTCAGTTCAGTTTAGCTCAATAGCGTTTTGTATTAGCCAATGTCCCGTTATTTTCCTGATATGCTTCATAGTGCATCCTGTTAAAATATATTGCAAAGTACATTTTATCTCACTGCTGCCTCGTTATTAATTATAACATGCGTTGTGAGGTTACCAAAGAGAGGATGTCGCCTCTCTCATCTCCCTTTCTTCTCACCAACACCAAATCGCTGTGAAAGTACGCTGGATGGCGCGATGAGCAAGCGAGTCATGCCCCCTCCATTGATATTGCATGAAAAGACTCCACTTTGCTCGGGGCCCCCGACCCTGCAGGGCGGTCACTGCAAGACAGGAATGGAGATCCTGTTAGACTGTATGAACACAAAAGGAACGCAGAGTCCAACTTCGTCTTATCAGCAAGTTGACATTTATTCGTCTGAAACCAAGCAGCAAATGTAAGCACTCCTTTATCCTTACGCGTTTCGGCACTCTTGCCTTGTTCACAGGTGAGTGCATTTATCAAATCCAAGTGGTCACATGGCCCGTGCTTGCAACTTACGAGCCCCAGAATGCATCCTTAATTCAATTTGGCAGCGTGACTTGGCATTCAGTTCAGTTTAGCTCAATAGCGTTTTGTATTAGCCAATGTCCAGTTATTTTACGGATATGCTTCATAGTGCATCCTGTTAAAATATATTGCAAAGTGCATTTCATCTCACTGCTGCCTCGTTCTTAATTAGTACTTGCGTTGCGAGGTTACCAAAGAGAGGATGCCGCCTCTCTCATCTCCCTTTCTTCTCACCAACATCAAATCGCCGTGAAAGTTCGCTGGCTGACACTATGAGCAAGCAGGTCTTGCCCCCTCCATTGATTTTGCACGAAAAGACTCCACTTTGCTGGGGGCCCCCGACCCTGCAGGGCGGTCTCTGCAATACAGGAATGGAGATCCTGTTAGACTGTATAAACACAAAAGGAACGCAGAGTCCAACTTCGTCTTATCAGCAAGTTGACATTTATTCGTCTGAAACCAAGCAGCAAATGTAAGCACTCCTTCATCCTTATGCGTTTCGGCGCTCTTGCCTTGTTCACAGGTGAATGCATTTATCAAATCCAAGTGGTCACTTGGCCCGTGCTTGCAAACTACGAGCCCCAGAATGCATCCTTAATTCAATTTGGCAGCCTGACTTGGCATTCAGTTCAGTTTAGCTCAATAGCGTTTTGTATTAGCCAATGTCCCGTTATTTTCCTGATATGCTTCATAGTGCATACTGTTAAAATATATTGTAAAGTGCATTTCATCTCACTGCTGCCTCGTTCTTAATTAGTACTTGCGTTGCGAGGTTACCAAAGAGAGGATGTCGCCTCTCTCATCTCCCTTTCTTCTCACCAACACCAAATCGCAGTGAAAGTTCGCTGGCTGGCGCGATGAGCAAGCAGGTCATGCCCCCTCCATTGATATTGCACGAAAAGACTCCACTTTGCTGGGGGCCCCCGACCCTGCAGGGCAGTCTCTGCAAGACAGGAATGGAGATCCTGTTAGACTGTATGAACACAAAAGGAACGCAGAGTCCAACTTCGTCTTATCAGCAAGTTGACATTTATTCGTCTGAAACCAAGCAGCAAATGTAAGCATTCCTTTATCCTTACTCGTTTCGGCGCTATTGCCTTGTTCACAGGTGAGTGCATTTATCAAATCCAAGTGGTCACATGGCCCGTGCTTGCAAACTACGAGCCCCAGAATGCATCCTTAATTAAATTTGGCAGTGTGACTTGGCATTTAGTTCAGTTTAGCTCAATAGCGTTTTGTATTAGCCAATGTCCCGTTATTTTCCTGATATGCTTCATAGTGCATCCTGTTAAAATATATTGCAAAGTACATTTTATCTCACTGCTGCCTCGTTCTTAATTATAACATGCGTTGTGAGGTTACCAAAGAGAGGATGTCGCCTCTCTCATCTCCCTTTCTTCTCACCAACACCAAATCGCTGTGAAAGTACGCTGGATGGCGCGATGAGCAAGCGGGTCATGCCCCCTCCATTGATATTGCATGAAAAGACTCCACTTTGCTCGGGGCCCCCGACCCTGCAGGGCGGTCACTGCAAGACAGGAATGGAGATCCTGTTAGACTGTATGAACACAAAAGGAACGCAGAGTCCAACTTCGTCTTATCAGCAAGTTGACATTTATTCGTCTGAAACCAAGCAGCAAATGTAAGCACTCCTTTATCCTTACGCGTTTCGGCACTCTTGCCTTGTTCACAGGTGAGTGCATTTATCAAATCCAAGTGGTCACATGGCCCGTGCTTGCAACTTACGAGCCCCAGAATGCATCCTTAATTCAATTTGGCAGCGTGACTTGGCATTCAGTTCAGTTTAGCTCAATAGCGTTTTGTATTAGCCAATGTCCAGTTATTTTACGGATATGCTTCATAGTGCATCCTGTTAAAATATATTGCAAAGTGCATTTCATCTCACTGCTGCCTCGTTCTTAATTAGTACTTGCGTTGCGAGGTTACCAAAGAGAGGATGCCGCCTCTCTCATCTCCCTTTCTTCTCACCAACACCAAATCGCCGTGAAAGTTCGCTGGCTGGCGCGATGAGCTAGCGGGTCATGCCCCCTCCATTGATATTGCACGAAAAGACTCCACTTTGCTAGGGGCCCCGACCCTGCAGGGCAGTCTCTGCAAGACAGGAATGGAGATCCTGTTAGACTGTATGAACACAAAAGGAACGCAGAGTCCAACTTCGTCTTATCAGCAAGTTGACATTTATTCGTCTGAAACCAAGCAGCAAATGTAAGCACTCCTTTATCCTTACTCGTTTCGGCGCTATTGCCTTGTTCACAGGTGAGCGCATTTATCAAATCCAAGTGGTCACATGGCCCGTGCTTGCAAACTACGAGCCCCAGAATGCATCCTTAATTCAATTTGGCAGCGTGACTTGGCATTCAGTTCAGTTTAGCTCAATAGCGTTTTGTATTAGCCAATGTCCCGTTAGTTTCCAGATATGCTTCATAGTGCATCCTGTTAAAATATATTGCAAAGTACATTTCATCTCACTGCTGCCTCGTTCTTAATTAGTACTTGCGTTGCGAGGTTACCAAAGAGAGGATGTCGCCTCTCTCATCTCCCTTTCTTCTCACCAACACCAAATCGCCGTGAAAGTTCGCTGGCTGGCGCGATGAGCAAGCGGGTCATGCCCCCTCCATTGATATTGCACGAAAAGACTCCACTTTGCTGGGGGCCCCCGACCCTGCAGGGCGGTCTCTGCAAGACAGGAATGGAGATCCTGTTAGACTGTATGAACACAAAAGGAACGCAGAGTCCAACTTCGTCTTATCAGGAGGTTGACATTAATTCGTCTGAAACCAAGCAGCAAATGTAAGCACTCCTTTATCCTTACGCGTTTCGGCACTATTGCCTTGTTCAGAGGTGAGTGCATTCATCAAATCCAAGTGGTCACATGGCCCCTGCTTGCAAACTACGAGCCCCAGAATGCATCCTTAATTCAATTTGGCAGCGTAACTTGGCATTCAGTTCAGTTTAGCTCAATAGCGTTTTGTATTAGCCAATGTCCCGTTATTTTCCTGATATGCTTCATAGTGCATCCTGTTAAAATATATTGCAAAGTACATTTCATCTCACTGCTGCCTCGTTCTTAATTAGTACTTGCATTGCGAGGTTACCAAAGAGAGGATGTCGCCTCTCTCATCTCCCTTTCTTCTCACCAACACCAAATCGCCGTGAAAGTTCGCTGGCTGGCGCGATGAGCAAGCAGGTCATGCCCCCTCCATTGATATTGCACGAAAAGACTCCACTTTGCTGGGGGCCCCGACCCTGCAGGGCGGTCTCTGCAAGACAGGAATTGAGATCCTGTTAGACTGTATGAACACAAAAGGAACGCAGAGTCCAACTTCGTCTTATCAGCAAGTTGACATTTATTCGTCTGAAACCAAGCAGCAAATGTAAGCACTCCTTTATCCTTACGCGTTTCGGTGCTCTTGCCTTGTTCACAGGTGAGTGCATTTATCAAATCCAAGTGGTCACATGGCCCGTGCTTGCAAACTATGAGCCCCAGAATGCATCCTTAATTCAATTTGGCAGCGTGACTTGGCATTCAGTTCAGTTTAGCTCAATAGCGTTTTGTATTAGCCAATGTCCCGTTATTTTCCTGATATGCTTCATAGTGCATCCTGTTAAAATATATTGCAAAGTGCATTTCATCTCACTGCTGCCTCGTTCTTAATTAGTACTTGCGTTGCGAGGTTACCAAAGAGAGGATGTCGCCTCTCTCATCTCCCTTTCTTCTCACCAACACCAAATCGCCGTGAAAGTTCGCTGGCTGGCGTAATGAGCAAGCAGGTCATGCCCCCTCCATTGATATTGCACGAGAAGACTCCACTTTGCTGGGGTCCCGACCCTGCAGGGCAGTCTCTGCAATACAGGAATGGAGATCCTGTTAGACTGTATAAACACAAAAGGAACGCAGAGTCCAACTTCGTCTTATCAGCAAGTTGACATTTATTCGACTGAAACCAAGCAGCAAATGTAAGCACTCATTTATCCTTACGCGTTTCGGCGCTCTTGCCTTGTTCACAGGTGAGTGCATTTATCAAATCCAAGTGGTCACATGGCCCGTGCTTGCAAACTACGAGCCCCAGAATGCATCCTTAATTCAATTTGGCAGCGTGACTTGGCATTCAGTTCAGTTTAGCTCAATAGCGTTTTGTATTAGCCAATGTCCCGTTATTTTCCTGATATGCTTCATAGTGCATCCTGTTAAAATATATTGCAAAGTGCATTTCGTCTTACTGCTGCCTCGTTCCTAATTAGTACTTGCGTTGCGAGGTTACCAAAGAGAGGATGTCGCCTCTCTCATCTCCCTTTCTTCTCACCAACACCAAATCGCCGTGAAAGTTCGCTGGCTGGCGCGATGAGCAAGCGGGTCATGCCCCCTCCATTGATATTGCACGAAAAGACTCCACTTTGCTGGGGGCCCCTGACCCTGCAGGGCAGTCTCTGCAAGACAGGAATGGAGATCCTGTTAGACTGTATGAACACAAAAGGAACGCAGAGTCCAACTTCGTCTTATCAGCAAGTTGACATTTATTCGTCTGAAACCAAGCAGCAAATGTAAGCACTCCTTTATCCTTACGTGTTTCGGCGCTCTTGCCTTGTTCACAGGTGAGTGCATTTATCAAATCCAAGTGGTCACATGGCCCGTGCTTGCAAACTACAACCCCCCGAATGCATCCTTAATTCAAATTGGCAGCGTGACTTGGCATTCAGTTCAGTTTAGCTCAATAGCATTTTGTATTAGCCAATGTCCCGTTATTTTCCTGATATGCTTCATAGTGCATCCTGGTAAAATATATTGCAAAGTGCATTTCATCTCACTGCTGCCTCGTTCTTAATTAGTACTTGCGTTGCGAGGTTACCAAAGAGAGGATGTCGCCTCTCTCATCTCCCTTTCTTCTCACCAACACCAAATCGCCGTGAAAGTTCGCTGGCTGGCGTAATGAGCTAGCAGGTCATGCCCCCTCCATTGATATTGCACGAAAAGACTCCACTTTGCTGGGGGCCCCGACCCTGCAGGGCGGTCTCTGCAAGACTGGAATGGAGATCCTGTTAGACTGTATGAACACAAAAGGAACGCAGAGTCCAACTTCGTCTTATCAGCCAGTTGACATTTACTCGTCTGAAACCAAGCAGCAAATGTAAGCACTCCTTTATCCTTATGCGTTTCGGCGCTCTTGCCTTGTTCACAGGTGAATGCATTTATCACATCCAAGTGGTCACTTGGCCCGTGCTTGCAAACTACGAGCCCCAGAATGCATCCTTAATTCAATTTGGCAGCCTGACTTGGCATTCAGTTCAGTTTAGCTCAATAGCGTTTTGTATTAGCCAATGTCCCGTTATTTTCCTGATATGCTTCATAGTGCATACTGTTAAAATATATTGTAAAGTGCATTTCATCTCACTGCTGCCTCGTTCTTAATTAGTACTTGCGTTGCGAGGTTACCAAAGAGAGGATGTCGCCTCTCTCATCTCCCTTTCTTCTCACCAACACCAAATCGCTGTGAAAGTTCGCTGGCTGGCGCGATGAGCAAGCAGGTCATGCCCCCTCCATTGATATTGCACGAAAAGACTCCACTTTGCTAGGGGCCCCCGACCCTGCAGGGCAGTCTCTGCAAGACAGGAATGGAGATCCTGTTAGACTGTATGAACACAAAAGGAACGCAGAGTCCAACTTCGTCTTATCAGCAAGTTGACATTTATTCGTCTGAAACCAAGCAGCAAATGTAAGCACTCCTTTATCCTTACGTGTTTCGGCGCTCTTGCCTTGTTCACAGGTGAGTGCATTTATCAAATCCAAGTGGTCACATGGCCCGTGCTTGCAAACTACGAGCCCCAGAATGCATCCTTAATTCAATTTGGCAGCGTGACTTGGCATTCAGTTCAGTTTAGCTCAATAGCGTTTTGTATTAGCCAATGTTCCGTTATTTTCCTGATATGCTTCAAAGTGCATCCTATTAAAATATTTTGCAAAGTGCATTTCATCTCACTGCTGCCTCGTTCTTAATTAGTACTTGCGATGTGAGGTTACCAAAGAGAGGATGTCGCCTCTCTCATCTCCCTTTCTTCTCACCAACACCAAATCGCCGTGAAAGTTCGCTGGCTGGCGCGATGAGCTAGCGGGTCATGCCCCCTCCATTGATATTGCACGAAAAGACTCCACTTTGCTAGGGGCCCCGACCCTGCAGGGCAGTCTCTGCAAGACAGGAATGGGGATCCTGTTAGACTGTATGAACACAAAAGGAACGCAGAGTCCAACTTCGTCTTATCAGCAAGTTGACATTTATTCGTCTGAAACCAAGCAGCAAATGTAAGCACTCCTTTATCCTTACTCGTTTCGGCGCTATTGCCTTGTTCACAGGTGAGCGCATTTATCAAATCCAAGTGGTCACATGGCCCGTGCTTGCAAACTACGAGCCCCAGAATGCATCCTTAATTCAATTTGGCAGCGTGACTTGGCATTCAGTTCAGTTTAGCTCAATAGCGTTTTGTATTAGCCAATGTCCCGTTATTTTCCTGATATGCTTCATAGTGCATCCTGTTAAAATATATTGCAAAATACATTTCATCTCACTGCTGCCTCGTTCTTAATTAGTACTTGCGTTGCGAGGTTACCAAAGAGAGGATGTCGCCTCTCTCATCTCCCTTTCTTCTCACCAACACCAAATCGCCGTGAAAGTTCGCTGGCTGGCGTAATGAGCAAGCAGGTCATGCCCCCTCCATTGATATTGCACGAAAAGACTCCACTTTGCTGGGGGCCCCCGACACTGCAGGGCGGTCTCAGCAATACAGGAATGGAGATCCTGTTAGACTGTATGAACACAAAAGGAACGCAGAGTCCAACTTCGTCTTATCAGCAAGTTGACATTTATTCGTCTTAAACCAAGCAGCAAATGTAAGCACTCCTTTATCCTTACTCGTTTCGGCACTATTGCCTTGTTCAGAGGTGAGTGAATTCATCAAATCCAAGTGGTCACATGGCCCGTGCTTGCAAACTACGAGCCCCAGAATGCATCCTTAATTCAATTTGGCAGCGTAACTTGGCATTCAGTTCAGTTTAGCTCAATAGCGTTTTGTATTAGCCAATGTCCCGTTATTTTCCTGATATGCTTCATAGTGCATCCTGTTAAAATATATTGCAAAGTACATTTCATCTCACTGCTGCCTCGTTCTTAATTAGTACTTGCATTGCGAGGTTACCAAAGAGAGGATGTCGCCTCTCTCATCTCCCTTTCTTCTCACCAACACCAAATCGCCGTGAAAGTTCGCTGGCTGGCGCGATGAGCAAGCGGGTCATGCCCCCTCCATTGATATTGCACGAAAAGACTCCACTTTGCTGGGGGCCCCCAACCCTGCAGGGCGGTCTCTGCAAGACAGGAATGGAGATCCTGTTAGACTGTATGAACACAAAAGGAACGCAGATTCCAACTTCGTCTTATCAGCAAGTTGACATTTATTCGTCTGAAACCAAGCAGCAAATGTAAGCACTCCTTTATCCTTACCCGTTTTGGCGCTCTTGCCTTGTTCACAGGTGAGTGCATTTATCAAATCCAAGTGGTCACATGGCCCGTGCTTGCAAACTACGAGCCCCAGAATGCATCCTTAATTCATTTTTTCAACGTGACTTGGCATTCAGTTCAGTTTAGCTCAATAGCATTTTGTATTAGCCAATGTCCCGTTATTTTCCTGATATGCTTCATAGTGCATCCTGTTAAAATATATTGCAAAGTGCATTTCATCTCACTGCTGCCTGGTTCTTAATTAGTACTTGCATTGCGAGGTTACCAAAGAGAGGATGTCGCCTCTCTCATCTCCCTTTCTTCTCACCAACACCAAATCGCCGTGAAAGTTCGCTGGCTGGCGTAATGAGCAAGCAGGTCATGCCCCCTCCATTGATATTGCACGAAAAGACTCCACTTTGCTGGGGGCCCCCAACCCTGCAGGGCGGTCTCTGCAAGACAGGAATGGAGATCCTGTTAGACTGTATGAACACAAAAGGAACGCAGATTCCAACTTCGTCTTATCAGCAAGTTGACATTTATTCGTCTGAAACCAAGCAGCAAATGTAAGCACTCCTTTATCCTTACCCGTTTTGGCGCTCTTGCCTTGTTCACAGGTGAGTGCATTTATCAAATCCAAGTGGTCACATGGCCCGTGCTTGCAAACTATGAGCCCCAGAATGCATCCTTAATTCAATTTGGCAGCGTGACTTGGCATTCAGTTCAGTTTAGCTCAATAGCGTTTTGTATTAGCCAATGTCCCGTTATTTTCCTGATATGCTTCATAGTGCATCCTGTTAAAATATATTGCAAAGTGCATTTCATCTCACTGCTGCCTCGTTCTTAATTAGTACTTGCGTTGCGAGGTTACCAAAGAGAGGATGTCGCCTCTCTCATCTCCCTTTCTTCTCACCAACACCAAATCGCCGTGAAAGTTCGCTGGCTGGCGTAATGAGCAAGCAGGTCATGCCCCCTCCATTGATATTGCACGAGAAGACTCCACTTTGCTGGGGGCCCCCGACCCTGCAGGGCAGTCTCTGCAATACAGGAATGGAGATCCTGTTAGACTGTATAAACACAAAAGGAACGCAGAGTCCAACTTCGTCTTATCAGCAAGTTGACATTTATTCGACTGAAACCAAGCAGCAAATGTAAGCACTCATTTATCCTTACGCGTTTCGGCGCTCTTGCCTTGTTCACAGGTGAGTGCATTTATCAAATCCAAGTGGTCACATGGCCCGTGCTTGCAAACTACGAGCCCCAGAATGCATCCTTAATTCAATTTGGCAGCGTGACTTGGCATTCAGTTCAGTTTAGCTCAATAGCGTTTTGTATTAGCCAATGTCCCGTTATTTTCCTGATATGCTTCATAGTGCATCCTGTTAAAATATATTGCAAAGTGCATTTCGTCTTACTGCTGCCTCGTTCCTAATTAGTACTTGCGTTGCGAGGTTACCAAAGAGAGGATGTCGCCTCTCTCATCTCCCTTTCTTCTCACCAACACCAAATCGCCGTGAAAGTTCGCTGGCTGGCGCGATGAGCAAGCGGGTCATGCCCCCTCCATTGATATTGCACGAAAAGACTCCACTTTGCTGGGGGCCCCCGACCCTGCAGGGCAGTCTCTGCAAGACAGGAATGGAGATCCTGTTAGACTGTATGAACACAAAAGGAACGCAGAGTCCATCTTCGTCTTATCAGCAAGTTGACATTTATTCGTCTGAAACCAAGCAGCAAATGTAAGCACTCCTTTATCCTTACGTGTTTCGGCGCTCTTGCCTTGTTCACAGGTGAGTGCATTTATCAAATCCAAGTGGTCACATGGCCCGTGCTTGCAAACTACAACCCCCCGAATGCATCCTTAATTCAAATTGGCAGCGTGACTTGGCATTCAGTTCAGTTTAGCTCAATAGCATTTTGTATTAGCCAATGTCCCGTTATTTTCCTGATATGCTTCATAGTGCATCCTGGTAAAATATATTGCAAAGTGCATTTCATCTCACTGCTGCCTCGTTCTTAATTAGTACTTGCGTTGCGAGGTTACCAAAGAGAGGATGTCGCCTCTCTCATCTCCCTTTCTTCTCACCAACACCAAATCGCCGTGAAAGTTCGCTGGCTGGCGTAATGAGCTAGCAGGTCATGCCCCCTCCATTGATATTGCACGAAAAGACTCCACTTTGCTGGGGGCCCCGACCCTGCAGGGCGGTCTCTGCAAGACAGGAATGGAGATCCTGTTAGACTGTATGAACACAAAAGGAACGCAGAGTCCAACTTCGTCTTATCAGCCAGTTGACATTTATTCGTCTGAAACCAAGCAGCAAATGTAAGCACTCCTTTATCCTTATGCGTTTCGGCGCTCTTGCCTTGTTCACAGGTGAATGCATTTATCAAATCCAAGTGGTCACTTGGCCCGTGCTTGCAAACTACGAGCCCCAGAATGCATCCTTAATTCAATTTGGCAGCCTGACTTGGCATTCAGTTCAGTTTAGCTCAATAGCGTTTTGTATTAGCCAATGTCCCGTTATTTTCCTGATATGCTTCATAGTGCATACTGTTAAAATATATTGTAAAGTGCATTTCATCTCACTGCTGCCTCGTTCTTAATTAGTACTTGCGTTGCGAGGTTACCAAAGAGAGGATGTCGCCTCTCTCATCTCCCTTTCTTCTCACCAACACCAAATCGCTGTGAAAGTTCGCTGGCTGGCGCGATGAGCAAGCAGGTCATGCCCCCTCCATTGATATTGCACGAAAAGACTCCACTTTGCTAGGGGCCCCCGACCCTGCAGGGCAGTCTCTGCAAGACAGGAATGGAGATCCTGTTAGACTGTATGAACACAAAAGGAACGCAGAGTCCAACTTCGTCTTATCAGCAAGTTGACATTTATTCGTCTGAAACCAAGCAGCAAATGTAAGCACTCCTTTATCCTTACGTGTTTCGGCGCTCTTGCCTTGTTCACAGGTGAGTGCATTTATCAAATCCAAGTGGTCACATGGCCCGTGCTTGCAAACTACGAGCCCCAGAATGCATCCTTAATTCATTTTTTCAACGTGACTTGGCATTCAGTTCAGTTTAGCTCAATAGCATTTTGTATTAGCCAATGTCCCGTTATTTTCCTGATATGCTTCATAGTGCATCCTGTTAAAATATATTGCAAAGTGCATTTCATCTCACTGCTGCCTCGTTCTTAATTAGTACTTGCATTGCGAGGTTACCAAAGAGAGGATGTCGCCTCTCTCATCTCCCTTTCTTCTCACCAACACCAAATCGCCGTAAAAGTTCGCTGGCTGGCGCGATGAGCAAGCGGGTCATGCCCCCTCCATTGATATTGCACGAAAAGACTCCACTTTGCTGGGGGGGCCCGACCCTGCAGGGCAGTCTCTGCAAGACAGGAATGGAGATCCTGTTAGACTGTATGAACACAAAAGGAACGCAGAGTCCAACTTCGTCTTATCAGCAAGTTGACATTAATTCGTCTGAAACCAAGCAGCAAATGTAAGCACTCCTTTATCCTTACGCGTTTCGGCGCTCTTGCCTTGTTCACAGGTGAGTGCATTGATCAAATCCAAGTGGTCACATGGCCCGTGCTTGCAAACTACGAGACCCAGAATGCATCCTTAATTCAATTTGGCAGCGTGACTTGGCATTCAGTTCACTTTAGCTCAATAGCGTTTTGTATTAGCCAATGTCCCGTTATTTTCCTGATATGCTTCATAGTGCATCCTGTTAAAATATATTGCAAAGTGCATTTCATCTCACTGCTGCCTCGTTCTTAATTAGTACTTGCGTTGCGAGGTTACCAAAGAGAGGATGTCGCCTCTCTCATCTCCCTTTCTTCTCACCAACACCAAATCGCCGTGAAAGTTCGCTGGCTGGCGTAATGAGCTAGCAGGTCATGCCCCCTCCATTGATATTGCACGAAAAGACTCCACTTTGCTGGGGGCCCCGACCCTGCAGGGCGGTCTCTGCAAGACAGGAATTGAGATCCTGTTAGACTGTATGAACACAAAAGGAACGCAGAGTCCAACTTCGTCTTATCAGCAAGTTGACATTTATTCGTCTTAAACCAAGCAGCAAATGTAAGCACTCCTTTATCCTTACTCGTTTCGGCGCTATTGCCTTGTTCAGAGGTGAGTGCATTCATCAAATCCAAGTGGTCACATGGCCCGTGCTTGCAAACTACGAGCCCCAGAATGCATCCTTAATTCAATTTGGCAGCGTAACTTGGCATTCAGTTCAGTTTAGCTCAATAGCGTTTTGTATTAGCCAATGTCCCGTTATTTTCCTGATATGCTTCATAGTGCATCCTGTTAAAATATATTGCAAAGTACATTTCATCTCACTGCTGCCTCGTTCTTAATTAGTACTTGCATTGCGAGGTTACCAAAGAGAGGATGTCGCCTCTCTCATCTCCCTTTCTTCTCACCAACACCAAATCGCCGTGAAAGTTCGCTGGCTGGCGCGATGAGCAAGCGGGTCATGCCCCCTCCATTGATATTGCACGAAAAGACTCCACTTTGCTGGGGGCCCCCAACCCTGCAGGGCGGTCTCTGCAAGACAGGAATGGAGATCCTGTTAGACTGTATGAACACAAAAGGAACGCAGAGTCCAACTTCGTCTTATCAGCAAGTTGACATTTATTCGTCTTAAACCAAGCAGCAAATGTAAGCACTCCTTTATCCTTACTCGTTTCGGCGCTATTGCCTTGTTCAGAGGTGAGTGCATTCATCAAATCCAAGTGGTCACATGGCCCGTGCTTGCAAACTACGAGCCCCAGAATGCATCCTTAATTCAATTTGGCAGCGTAACTTGGCATTCAGTTCAGTTTAGCTCAATAGCGTTTTGTATTAGCCAATGTCCCGTTATTTTCCTGATATGCTTCATAGTGCATCCTGTTAAAATATATTGCAAAGTACATTTCATCTCACTGCTGCCTCGTTCTTAATTAGTACTTGCATTGCGAGGTTACCAAAGAGAGGATGTCGCCTCTCTCATCTCCCTTTCTTCTCACCAACACCAAATCGCCGTGAAAGTTCGCTGGCTGGCGCGATGAGCAAGCGGGTCATGCCCCCTCCATTGATATTGCACGAAAAGACTCCACTTTGCTGGGGGCCCCCAACCCTGCAGGGCGGTCTCTGCAAGACAGGAATGGAGATCCTGTTAGACTGTATGAACACAAAAGGAACGCAGATTCCAACTTCGTCTTATCAGCAAGTTGACATTTATTCATCTGAAACCAAGCAGCAAATGTAAGCACTCCTTCAACCTTACGCGTTTCGGCGCTCTTGCCTTGTTCACAGGTGAGTGCATTTATCAAATCCAAGTGGTCACATGGCCCGTGCTTGCAAACTACGAGACCCAGAATGCATCCTTAATTCAATTTGGCAGCGTGACTTGGCATTCAGTTCACTTTAGCTCAATAGCGTTTTGTATTAGCCAATGTCCCGTTATTTTCCTGATATGCTTCATAGTGCATCCTGTTAAAATATATTGCAAAGTGCATTTCATCTCACTGCTGCCTCAGTCTTAATTAGTACTTGCGTTGCGAGGTTACCAAAGAGAGGATGTCGCCTCTCTCATCTCCCTTTCTTCTCACCAACACCAAATCGCCGTGAAAGTTTGCTGGCTGGCGTAATGAGCTAGCAGGTCATGCCCCCTCCATTGATATTGCACTAAAAGACTCCACTTTGCTGGGGGCCCCGACCCTGCAGGGCGGTCTCTGCAAGACAGGAATTGAGATCCTGTTAGACTGTATGAACACAAAAGGAACGCAGAGTCCAACTTCGTCTTATCAGCAAGTTGACATTTATTCGTCTGAAACCAAGCAGCAAATGTAAGCACTCCTTTATCCTTACGCGTTTCGGTGCTCTTGCCTTGTTCACAGGTGAGTGCATTTATCAAATCCAAGTGGTCACATGGCCCGTGCTTGCAAACTATGAGCCCAAGAATGCATTCTTAATTCAATTTGGCAGCGTGACTTGGCATTCAGTTCAGTTTAGCTCAATAGTGTTTTGTATTAGCCAATGTCCCGTTATTTTCCTGATATGCTTCATAGTGCATCCTGTTAAAATATATTGCAAAGTGCATTTCATCTCACTGCTGCCTCGTTCTTAATTAGTACTTGCGTTGCGAGGTTACCAAAGAGAGGATGTCGCCTCTCTCATCTCCCTTTCTTCTCACCAACAACAAATCGCCGTGAAAGTTCGCTGGCTGGCGTAATGAGCAAGCAGGTCATGCCCCCTCCATTGATATTGCACGAGAAGACTCCACTTTGCTGGGGGCCCCCGACCCTGCAGGGCAGTCTCTGCAATACAGGAATGGAGATCCTGTTAGACTGTATAAACACAAAAGGAACGCAGAGTCCAACTTCGTCTTATCAGCAAGTTGACATTTATTCGACTGAAACCAAGCAGCAAATGTAAGCACTCATTTATCCTTACGCGTTTCGGCGCTCTTGCCTTGTTCACAGGTGAGTGCATTTATCAAATCCAAGTGGTCACATGGCCCGTGCTTGCAAACTACGAGCCCCAGAATGCATCCTTAATTCAATTTGGCAGCGTGACTTGGCATTCAGTTCAGTTTAGCTCAATAGCGTTTTGTATTAGCCAATGTCCCGTTATTTTCCTGATATGCTTCATAGTGCATCCTGTTAAAATATATTGCAAAGTGCATTTCGTCTTACTGCTGCCTCGTTCCTAATTAGTACTTGCGTTGCGAGGTTACCAAAGAGAGGATGTCGCCTCTCTCATCTCCCTTTCTTCTCACCAACACCAAATCGCCGTGAAAGTTCGCTGGCTGGCGCGATGAGCAAGCGGGTCATGCCCCCTCCATTGATATTGCACGAAAAGACTCCACTTTGCTGGGGGCCCCTGACCCTGCAGGGCAGTCTCTGCAAGACAGGAATGGAGATCCTGTTAGACTGTATGAACACAAAAGGAACGCAGAGTCCAACTTCGTCTTATCAGCAAGTTGACATTTATTCGTCTGAAACCAAGCAGCAAATGTAAGCACTCCTTTATCCTTACGTGTTTCGGCGCTCTTGCCTTGTTCACAGGTGAGTGCATTTATCAAATCCAAGTGGTCACATGGCCCGTGCTTGCAAACTACAACCCCCCGAATGCATCCTTAATTCAAATTGGCAGCGTGACTTGGCATTCAGTTCAGTTTAGCTCAATAGCATTTTGTATTAGCCAATGTCCCGTTATTTTCCTGATATGCTTCATAGTGCATCCTGGTAAAATATATTGCAAAGTGCATTTCATCTCACTGCTGCCTCGTTCTTAATTAGTACTTGCGTTGCGAGGTTACCAAAGAGAGGATGTCGCCTCTCTCATCTCCCTTTCTTCTCACCAACACCAAATCGCTGTGAAAGTTCGCTGGCTGGCGCGATGAGCAAGCAGGTCATGCCCCCTCCATTGATATTGCACGAAACGACTCCACTTTGCTAGGGGCCCCCGACCCTGCAGGGCAGTCTCTGCAAGACAGGAATGGAGATCCTGTTAGACTGTATGAACACAAAAGAAACGCAGAGTCCAACTTCGTCTTATCAGCAAGTTGACATTTGTTCGTCTGAAACCAAGCAGCAAATGTAAGCACTCCTTTATCCTTACCCGTTTCGGCGCTCTTGCCTTGTTCACAGGTGAGTGCATTTATCAAATCCAAGTGGTCACATGGCCCGTGCTTGCAAACTACGAGCCCCAGAATGTATCCTTAATTCAATTTTTCAGCGTGACTTGGCATTCAGTTCAGTTTAGCTCAATAGCGTTTTGTATTAGACAATGTCCCGTTATTTTCCTGATATGCTTCATAGTGCATCCTGTTAAAATATATTGCAAAGTGCATTTCATCTAATGCTGCCTCGTTCTTAATTAGTACTTGCGTTGCGAGGTTACCAAAGAGAGGATGTCGCCTCTCTCATCTCCCTTTCTTCTCACCAACACCAAATCGCCGTAAAAGTTCGCTGGCTGGTGCGATGAGCAAGCGGGTCATGCCCCCTCCATTGATATTGCACGAAAAGACTCCACTTTGCTGGGGGGCCCCGACCCTGCAGGGCAGTCTCTGCAAGACAGGAATGGAGATCCTGTTAGACTGTATGAACACAAAAGGAACGCAGAGTTCAACTTCGTCTTATCAGCAAGTTGACATTAATTCGTCTGAAACCAAGCAGCAAATGTAAGCACTCCTTTATCCTTACGCGTTTCGGCGCTCTTGCCTTGTTTACAGGTGAGTGCATTTATCAAATCCAAGTGGTCACATGGCCCGTGCTTGCAAACTACGAGACCCAGAATGCATCCTTAATTCAATTTGGCAGCGTGACTTGGCATTCAGTTCACTTTAGCTCAATAGCGTTTTGTATTAGCCAATGTCCCGTTATTTTCCTGATATGCTTCATAGTGCATCCTGTTAAAATATATTGCAAAGTGCATTTCATCTCACTGCTGCCTCGTTCTTAATTAGTACTTGCGTTGCGAGGTTACCAAAGAGAGGATGTCGCCTCTCTCATCTCCCTTTCTTCTCACCAACACCAAATCGCCGTGAAAGTTCGCTGGCTGACGTAATGAGCAAGCAGGTCATGCCCCCTCCATTGATATTGCACGAAAAGACTCCACTTTGCTGGGGGCCCCCGACACTGCAGGGCGGTCTCAGCAATACAGGAATGGAGATCCTGTTAGACTGTATAAACACAAAAGGAACGCAGAGTCCAACTTCGTCTTATCAGCAAGTTGACATTTATTCGTCTGAAACCAAGCAGCAAATGTAAGCACTCCTTTATCCTTACGCGTTTCGGTGCTCTTGCCTTGTTCACAGGTGAGTGCATTTATCAAATCCAAGTGGTCACATGGCCCGTGCTTGCAAACTATGAGCCCAAGAATGCATCCTTAATTCAATTTGGCAGCGTGACTTGGCATTCAGTTCAGTTTAGCTCAATAGCGTTTTGTATTAGCCAATGTCCCGTTATTTTCCTGATATGCTTCATAGTGCATCCTGTTAAAATATATTGCAAAGTGCATTTCATCTCACTGCTGCCTCGTTCTTAATTAGTACTTGCGTTGCGAGGTTACCAAAGAGAGGATGTCGCCTCTCTCATCTCCCTTTCTTCTCACCAACACCAAATCGCCGTGAAAGTTCGCTGGCTGGCGTAATGAGCAAGCAGGTCATGCCCCCTCCATTGATATTGCACGAGAAGACTCCACTTTGCTGGGGGCCCCGACCCTGCAGGGCAGTCTCTGCAATACAGGAATGGAGATCCTGTTAGACTGTATAAACACAAAAGGAACGCAGAGTCCAACTTCGTCTTATCAGCAAGTTGACATTTATTCGACTGAAACCAAGCAGCAAATGTAAGCACTCATTTATCCTTACGCGTTTCGGCGCTCTTGCCTTGTTCACAGGTGAGTGCATTTATCAAATCCAAGTGGTCACATGGCCCGTGCTTGCAAACTACGAGCCCCAGAATGCATCCTTAATTCAATTTGGCAGCGTGACTTGGCATTCAGTTCAGTTTAGCTCAATAGCGTTTTGTATTAGCCAATGTCCCGTTATTTTCCTGATATGCTTCATAGTGCATCCTGTTAAAATATATTGCAAAGTGCATTTCGTCTTACTGCTGCCTCGTTCCTAATTAGTACTTGCGTTGCGAGGTTACCAAAGAGAGGATGTCGCCTCTCTCATCTCCCTTTCTTCTCACCAACACCAAATCGCCGTGAAAGTTCGCTGGCTGGCGCGATGAGCAAGCGGGTCATGCCCCCTCCATTGATATTGCACGAAAAGACTCCACTTTGCTGGGGGCCCCTGACCCTGCAGGGCAGTCTCTGCAAGACAGGAATGGAGATCCTGTTAGACTGTATGAACACAAAAGGAACGCAGAGTCCAACTTCGTCTTATCAGCAAGTTGACATTTATTCGTCTGAAACCAAGCAGCAAATGTAAGCACTCCTTTATCCTTACGTGTTTCGGCGCTCTTGCCTTGTTCACAGGTGAGTGCATTTATCAAATCCAAGTGGTCACATGGCCCGTGCTTGCAAACTACAACCCCCCGAATGCATCCTTAATTCAAATTGGCAGCGTGACTTGGCATTCAGTTCAGTTTAGCTCAATAGCATTTTGTATTAGCCAATGTCCCGTTATTTTCCTGATATGCTTCATAGTGCATCCTGGTAAAATATATTGCAAAGTGCATTTCATCTCACTGCTGCCTCGTTCTTAATTAGTACTTGCGTTGCGAGGTTACCAAAGAGAGGATGTCGCCTCTCTCATCTCCCTTTCTTCTCACCAACACCAAATCGCTGTGAAAGTTCGCTGGCTGGCGCGATGAGCAAGCAGGTCATGCCCCCTCCATTGATATTGCACGAAACGACTCCACTTTGCTAGGGGCCCCCGACCCTGCAGGGCAGTCTCTGCAAGACAGGAATGGAGATCCTGTTAGACTGTATGAACACAAAAGAAACGCAGAGTCCAACTTCGTCTTATCAGCAAGTTGACATTTATTCGTCTGAAACCAAGCAGCAAATGTAAGCACTCCTTTATCCTTACGTGTTTCGGCGCTCTTGCCTTGTTCACAGGTGAGTGCATTTATCAAATCCAAGTGGTCACATGGCCCGTGCTTGCAAACTACGAGCCCCAGAATGCATCCTTAATTCAATTTGGCAGCGTGACTTGGCATTCAGTTCAGTTTAGCTCAATAGCGTTTTGTATTAGCCAATGTTCCGTTATTTTCCTGATATGCTTCAAAGTGCATCCTGTTAAAATATTTTGCAAAGTGCATTTCATCTCACTGCTGCCTCGTTCTTAATTAGTACTTGCGATGTGAGGTTACCAAAGAGAGGATGTCGCCTCTCTCATCTCCCTTTCTTCTCACCAACACCAAATCGCCGTGAAAGTTCGCTGGCTGGCGCGATGAGCAAGCGGGTCATGCCCCCTCCATTGATATTGCACGAAAAGACTCCACTTTGCTGGGGGCCCCTGACCCTGCAGGGCAGTCTCTGCAAGACAGGAATGGAGATCCTGTTAGACTGTATGAACACAAAAGGAACGCAGAGTCCAACTTCGTCTTATCAGCAAGTTGACATTTATTCGTCTGAAACTAAGCAGCAAATGTAAGCACTCCTTTATCCTTACTCGTTTCGGCGCTATTGCCTTGTTCACAGGTGAGCGCATTTATCAAATCCAAGTGGTCACATGGCCCGTGCTTGCAAACTACGAGCCCCAGAATGCATCCTTAATTCAATTTGGCAGCGTGACTTGGCATTCAGTTCAGTTTAGCTCAATAGCGTTTTGTATTAGCCAATGTCCCGTTATTTTCCTGATATGCTTCATAGTGCATCCTGTTAAAATATATTGCAAAGTACATTTCATCTTACTGCTGCCTCGTTCTTAATTAGTACTTGCGTTGCGAGGTTACCAAAGAGAGGATGTCGCCTCTCTCATCTCCCTTTCTTCTCACCAACACCAAATCGCCGTGAAAGTTCGCTGGCTGGCGCGATGAGCAAGCGGGTCATGCCCCCTCCATTGATATTGCACGAAAAGACTCCACTTTGCTGGGGGCCCCCGACCCTGCAGGGCGGTCTCTGCAAGACAGGAATGGAGATCCTGTTAGACTGTATGAACACAAAAGGAACGCAGAGTCCAACTTCGTCTTATCAGGAGGTTGACATTTATTCGTCTGAAACCAAGCAGCAAATGTAAGCACTCCTTTATCCTTACCCGTTTCGGCGCTCTTGCCTTGTTCACAGGTGAGTGCATTTATCAAATCCAAGTGGTCACATGGCCCGTGCTTGCAAACTACGAGCCCCAGAATGTATCCTTAATTCAATTTTTCAGCGTGACTTGGCATTCAGTTCAGTTTAGCTCAATAGCGTTTTGTATTAGACAATGTCCCGTTATTTTCCTGATATGCTTCATAGTGCATCCTGTTAAAATATATTGCAAAGTGCATTTCATCTCACTGCTGCCTCGTTCTTAATTAGTACTTGCGTTGCGAGGTTACCAAAGAGAGGATGTCGCCTCTCTCATCTCCCTTTCTTCTCACCAACACCAAATCGCCGTAAAAGTTCGCTGGCTGGTGCGATGAGCAAGCGGGTCATGCCCCCTCCATTGATATTGCACGAAAAGACTCCACTTTGCTGGGGGGCCCCGACCCTGCAGGGCAGTCTCTGCAAGACAGGAATGGAGATCCTGTTAGACTGTATGAACACAAAAGGAACGCAGAGTTCAACTTCGTCTTATCAGCAAGTTGACATTAATTCGTCTGAAACCAAGCAGCAAATGTAAGCACTCCTTTATCCTTACGCGTTTCGGCGCTCTTGCCTTTTTTACAGGTGAGTGCATTTATCAAATCCAAGTGGTCACATGGCCCGTGCTTGCAAACTACGAGACCCAGAATGCATCCTTAATTCAATTTGGCAGCGTGACTTGGCATTCAGTTCACTTTAGCTCAATAGCGTTTTGTATTAGCCAATGTCCCGTTATTTTCCTGATATGCTTCATAGTGCATCCTGATAAAATATATTGCAAAGTGCATTTCATCTCACTGCTGCCTCGTTCTTAATTAGTACTTGCGTTGCGAGGTTACCAAAGAGAGGATGTCGCCTCTCTCATCTCCCTTTCTTCTCACCAACACCAAATCGCCGTGAAAGTTCGCTGGCTGGCGTAATGAGCAAGCAGGTCATGCCCCCTCCATTGATATTGCACGAAAAGACTCCACTTTGCTGGGGGCCCCCGACACTGCAGGGCGGTCTCAGCAATACAGGAATGGAGATCCTGTTAGACTGTATGAACACAAAAGGAACGCAGAGTCCAACTTCGTCTTATCAGCAAGTTAACATTTATTCGTCTTAAACCAAGCAGCAAATGTAAGCACTCCTTTATCCTTACTCGTTTCGGCGCTATTGCCTTGTTCAGAGGTGAGTGCATTCATCAAATCCAAGTGGTCACATGGCCCGTGCTTGCAAACTACGAGCCCCAGAATGCATCCTTAATTCAATTTGGCAGCGTAACTTGGCATTCAGTTCAGTTTAGCTCAATAGCGTTTTGTATTAGCCAATGTCCCTTTATTTTCCTGATATGCTTCATAGTGCATCCTGTTAAAATATATTGCAAAGTACATTTCATCTCACTGCTGCCTCGTTCTTAATTAGTACTTGCGTTGCGAGGTTACCAAAGAGAGGATGTCGCCTCTCTCATCTCCCTTTCTTCTCACCAACACCAAATCGCCGTGAAAGTTCGCTGGCTGGCGCGATGAGCAAGCGGGTCATGCCCCCTCCATTGATATTGCACGAAAAGACCCCACTTTGCTGGGGGCCCCCAACCCTGCAGGGCGGTCTCTGCAAGACAGGAATGGAGATCCTGTTAGACTGTATGAACACAAAAGGAACGCAGATTCCAACTTCGTCTTATCAGCAAGTTGACATTTATTCGTCTGAAACCAAGCAGCAAATGTAAGCACTCCTTTATCCTTACCCGTTTTGGCGCTCTTGCCTTGTTCACAGGTGAGTGCATTTATCAAATCCAAGTGGTCACATGGCCCGTGCTTGCAAACTACGAGCCCCAGAATGCATCCTTAATTCATTTTTTCAACGTGACTTGGCATTCAGTTCAGTTTAGCTCAATAGCATTTTGTATTAGCCAATGTCCCGTTATTTTCCTGATATGCTTCATAGTGCATCCTGTTAAAATATATTGCAAAGTGCATTTCATCTCACTGCTGCCTCGTTCTTAATTAGTACTTGCATTGCGAGGTTACCAAAGAGAGGATGTCGCCTCTCTCATCTCCCTTTCTTCTCACCAACACCAAATCGCCGTAAAAGTTTGCTGGCTGGCGCGATGAGCAAGCGGGTCATGCCCCCTCCATTGATATTGCACGAAAAGACTCCACTTTGCTGGGGGGGGCCCGACCCTGCAGGGCAGTCTCTGCAAGACAGGAATGGAGATCCTGTTAGACTGTATGAACACAAAAGGAACGCAGAGTCCAACTTCGTCTTATCAGCAAGTTGACATTAATTCGTCTGAAACCAAGCAGCAAATGTAAGCACTCCTTTATCCTTACGCGTTTCGGCGCTCTTGCCTTGTTCACAGGTGAGTGCATTTATCAAATCCAAGTGGTCACATGGCCCGTGCTTGCAAACTACGAGACCCAGAATGCATCCTTAATTCAATTTGGCAGCGTGACTTGGCATTCAGTTCACTTTAGCTCAATAGCGTTTTGTATTAGCCAATGTCCCGTTATTTTCCTGATATGCTTCATAGTGCATCCTGTTAAAATATATTGCAAAGTGCATTTCATCTCACTGCTGCCTCGTTCTTAATTAGTACTTGCGTTGCGAGGTTACCAAAGAGAGGATGTCGCCTCTCTCATCTCCCTTTCTTCTCACCAACACCAAATCGCCGTGAAAGTTCGCTGGCTGGCGTAATGAGCTAGCAGGTCATGCCCCCTCCATTGATATTGCACGAAAAGACTCCACTTTGCTGGGGGCCCCGACCCTGCAGGGCGGTCTCTGCAAGACAGGAATTGAGATCCTGTTAGACTGTATGAACACAAAAGGAACGCAGAGTCCAACTTCAGCTTATCAGCAAGTTGACATTTATTCGTCTGAAACCAAGCAGCAAATGTAAGCACTCCTTTATCCTTACGCGTTTCGGTGCTCTTGCCTTGTTCACAGGTGAGTGCATTTATCAAATCCGAGTGGTCACATGGCCCGTGCTTGCAAACTATGAGCCCCAGAATGCATCCTTAATTCAATTTGGCAGCGTGACTTGGCATTCAGTTCAGTTTAGCTCAATAGCGTTTTGTATTAGCCAATGTCCCGTTATTTTCCTGATATGCTTCATAGTGCATCCTGTTAAAATATATTGCAAAGTGCATTTCATCTCACTGCTGCCTCAGTCTTAATTAGTACTTGCGTTGCGAGGTTACCAAAGAGAGGATGTCGCCTCTCTCATCTCCCTTTCTTCTCACCAACACCAAATCGCCGTGAAAGTTCGCTGGCTGGCGTAATGAGCTAGCAGGTCATGCCCCCTCCATTGATATTGCACGAAAAGACTCCACTTTGCTGGGGGCCCCGACCCTGCAGGGCGGTCTCTGCAAGACAGGAATTGAGATCCTGTTAGACTGTATGAACACAAAAGGAACGCAGAGTCCAACTTCGTCTTATCAGCAAGTTGACATTTATTCGTCTGAAACCAAGCAGCAAATGTAAGCACTCCTTTATCCTTACGCGTTTCGGTGCTCTTGCCTTGTTCACAGGTGAGTGCATTTATCAAATCCAAGTGGTCACATGGCCCGTGCTTGCAAACTATGAGCCCAAGAATGCATCCTTAATTCAATTTGGCAGCGTGACTTGGCATTCAGTTCAGTTTAGCTCAATAGCGTTTTGTATTAGCCAATGTCCCGTTATTTTCCTGATATGCTTCATAGTGCATCCTGTTAAAATATATTGCAAAGTGCATTTCATCTCACTGCTGCCTCGTTCTTAATTAGTACTTGCGTTGCGAGGTTACCAAAGAGAGGATGTCGCCTCTCTCATCTCCCTTTCTTCTCACCAACACCAAATCGCCGTGAAAGTTCGCTGGCTGGCGTAATGAGCAAGCAGGTCATGCCCCCTCCATTGATATTGCACGAGAAGACTCCACTTTGCTGGGGGCCCCCGACCCTGCAGGGCAGTCTCTGCAATACAGGAATGGAGATCCTGTTAGACTGTATAAACACAAAAGGAACGCAGAGTCCAACTTCGTCTTATCAGCAAGTTGACATTTATTCGACTGAAACCAAGCAGCAAATGTAAGCACTCATTTATCCTTACGCGTTTCGGCGCTCTTGCCTTGTTCACAGGTGAGTGCATTTATCAAATCCAAGTGGTCACATGGCCCGTGCTTGCAAACTACGAGCCCCAGAATGCATCCTTAATTCAATTTGGCAGCGTGACTTGGCATTCAGTTCAGTTTAGCTCAATAGCGTTTTGTATTAGCCAATGTCCCGTTATTTTCCTGATATGCTTCATAGTGCATCCTGTTAAAATATATTGCAAAGTGCATTTCGTCTTACTGCTGCCTCGTTCCTAATTAGTACTTGCGTTGCGAGGTTACCAAAGAGAGGATGTCGCCTCTCTCATCTCCCTTTCTTCTCACCAACACCAAATCGCCGTGAAAGTTCGCTGGCTGGCGCGATGAGCAAGCGGGTCATGCCCCCTCCATTGATATTGCACGAAAAGACTCCACTTTGCTGGGGGCCCCTGACCCTGCAGGGCAGTCTCTGCAAGACAGGAATGGAGATCCTGTTAGACTGTATGAACACAAAAGGAACGCAGAGTCCAACTTCGTCTTATCAGCAAGTTGACATTTATTCGTCTGAAACCAAGCAGCAAATGTAAGCACTCCGTTATCCTTACGTGTTTCGGCGCTCTTGCCTTGTTCACAGGTGAGTGCATTTATCAAATCCAAGTGGTCACATGGCCCGTGCTTGCAAACTACAACCCCCCGAATGCATCCTTAATTCAAATTGGCAGCGTGACTTGGCATTCAGTTCAGTTTAGCTCAATAGCATTTTGTATTAGCCAATGTCCCGTTATTTTCCTGATATGCTTCATAGTGCATCCTGGTAAAATATATTGCAAAGTGCATTTCATCTCACTGCTGCCTCGTTCTTAATTAGTACTTGCGTTGCGAGGTTACCAAAGAGAGGATGTCGCCTCTCTCATCTCCCTTTCTTCTCACCAACACCAAATCGCTGTGAAAGTTCGCTGGCTGGCGCGATGAGCAAGCAGGTCATGCCCCCTCCATTGATATTGCACGAAACGACTCCACTTTGCTAGGGGCCCCCGACCCTGCAGGGCAGTCTCTGCAAGACAGGAATGGAGATCCTGTTAGACTGTATGAACACAAAAGAAACGCAGAGTCCAACTTCGTCTTATCAGCAAGTTGACATTTATTCGTCTGAAACCAAGGAGCAAATGTAAGCACTCCTTTATCCTTACGTGTTTCGGCGCTCTTGCCTTGTTCACAGGTGAGTGCATTTATCAAATCCAAGTGGTCACATGGCCCGTGCTTGCAAACTACGAGCCCCAGAATGCATCCTTAATTCAATTTGGCAGCGTGACTTGGCATTCAGTTCAGTTTAGCTCAATAGCGTTTTGTATTAGCCAATGTCCCGTTATTTTCCTGATATGCTTCATAGTGCATCCTGTTAAAATATATTGCAAAGTGCATTTCGTCTTACTGCTGCCTCGTTCCTAATTAGTACTTGCGTTGCGAGGTTACCAAAGAGAGGATGTCGCCTCTCTCATCTCCCTTTCTTCTCACCAACACCAAATCGCCGTGAAAGTTCGCTGGCTGGCGCGATGAGCAAGCGGGTCATGCCCCCTCCATTGATATTGCACGAAAAGACTCCACTTTGCTGGGGGCCCCTGACCCTGCAGGGCAGTCTCTGCAAGACAGGAATGGAGATCCTGTTAGACTGTATGAACACAAAAGGAACGCAGAGTCCAACTTCGTCTTATCAGCAAGTTGACATTTATTCGTCTGAAACCAAGCAGCAAATGTAAGCACTCCTTTATCCTTACGTGTTTCGACGCTCTTGCCTTGTTCACAGGTGAGTGCATTTATCAAATCCAAGTGGTCACATGGCCCGTGCTTGCAAACTACAACCCCCGAATGCATCCTTAATTCAAATTGGCAGCGTGACTTGGCATTCAGTTCAGTTTAGCTCAATAGCATTTTGTATTAGCCAATGTCCCGTTATTTTCCTGATATGCTTCATAGTGCATCCTGGTAAAATATATTGCAAAGTGCATTTCATCTCACTGCTGCCTCGTTCTTAATTAGTACTTGCGTTGCGAGGTTACCAAAGAGAGGATGTCGCCTCTCTCATCTCCCTTTCTTCTCACCAACACCAAATCGCTGTGAAAGTTCGCTGGCTGGCGCGATGAGCAAGCAGGTCATGCCCCCTCCATTGATATTGCACGAAACGACTCCACTTTGCTAGGGGCCCCCGACCCTGCAGGGCAGTCTCTGCAAGACAGGAATGGAGATCCTGTTAGACTGTATGAACACAAAAGAAACGCAGAGTCCAACTTCGTCTTATCAGCAAGTTGACATTTATTCGTCTGAAACCAAGCAGCAAATGTAAGCACTCCTTTATCCTTACGTGTTTCGGCGCTCTTGCCTTGTTCACAGGTGAGTGCATTTATCAAATCCAAGTGGTCACATGGCCCGTGCTTGCAAACTACGAGCCCCAGAATGCATCCTTAATTCAATTTGGCAGCGTGACTTGGCATTCAGTTCAGTTTAGCTCAATAGCGTTTTGTATTAGCCAATGTTCCGTTATTTTCCTGATATGCTTCAAAGTGCATCCTGTTAAAATATTTTGCAAAGTGCATTTCATCTCACTGCTGCCTCGTTCTTAATTAGTACTTGCGATGTGAGGTTACCAAAGAGAGGATGTCGCCTCTCTCATCTCCCTTTCTTCTCACCAACACCAAATCGCCGTGAAAGTTCGCTGGCTGGCGCGATGAGCTAGCGGGTCATGCCCCCTCCATTGATATTGCACGAAAAGACTCCACTTTGCTAGGGGCCCCGACCCTGCAGGGCAGTCTCTGCAAGACAGGAATGGAGATCCTGTTAGACTGTATGAACACAAAAGGAACGCAGAGTCCAACTTCGTCTTATCAGCAAGTTGACATTTATTCGTCTGAAACCAAGCAGCAAATGTAAGCACTCCTTTATCCTTACTCGTTTCGGCGCTATTGCCTTGTTCACAGGTGAGCGCATTTATCAAATCCAAGTGGTCACATGGCCCGTGCTTGCAAACTACGAGCCCCAGAATGCATCCTTAATTCAATTTGGCAGCGTGACTTGGCATTCAGTTCAGTTTAGCTCAATAGCGTTTTGTATTAGCCAATGTCCCGTTATTTTCCTGATATGCTTCATAGTGCATCCTGTTAAAATATATTGCAAAGTACATTTCATCTTACTGCTGCCTCGTTCTTAATTAGTACTTGCGTTGCGAGGTTACCAAAGAGAGGATGTCGCCTCTCTCATCTCCCTTTCTTCTCACCAACACCAAATCGCCGTGAAAGTTCGCTGGCTGGCGCGATGAGCAAGCGGGTCATGCCCCCTCCATTGATATTGCACGAAAAGACTCCACTTTGCTGGGGGCCCCCGACCCTGCAGGGCGGTCTCTGCAAGACAGGAATGGAGATCCTGTTAGACTGTATGAACACAAAAGGAACGCAGAGTCCAACTTCGTCTTATCAGGAGGTTGACATTTATTCGTCTGAAACCAAGCAGCAAATGTAAGCACTCCTTTATCCTTACCCGTTTCGGCGCTCTTGCCTTGTTCACAGGTGAGTGCATTTATCAAATCCAAGTGGTCACATGGCCCGTGCTTGCAAACTACGAGCCCCAGAATGTATCCTTAATTCAATTTTTCAGCGTGACTTGGCATTCAGTTCAGTTTAGCTCAATAGCGTTTTGTATTAGACAATGTCCCGTTATTTTCCTGATATGCTTCATAGTGCATCCTGTTAAAATATATTGCAAAGTGCATTTCATCTCACTGCTGCCTCGTTCTTAATTAGTACTTGCGTTGCGAGGTTACCAAAGAGAGGATGTCGCCTCTCTCATCTCCCTTTCTTCTCACCAACACCAAATCGCCGTAAAAGTTCGCTGGCTGGTGCGATGAGCAAGCGGGTCATGCCCCCTCCATTGATATTGCACGAAAAGACTCCACTTTGCTGGGGGGCCCCGACCCTGCAGGGCAGTCTCTGCAAGACAGGAATGGAGATCCTGTTAGACTGTATGAACACAAAAGGAACGCAGAGTTCAACTTCGTCTTATCAGCAAGTTGACATTAATTCGTCTGAAACCAAGCAGCAAATGTAAGCACTCCTTTATCCTTACGCGTTTCGGCGCTCTTGCCTTGTTTACAGGTGAGTGCATTTATCAAATCCAAGTGGTCACATGGCCCGTGCTTGCAAACTACGAGACCCAGAATGCATCCTTAATTCAATTTGGCAGCGTGACTTGGCATTCAGTTCACTTTAGCTCAATAGCGTTTTGTATTAGCCAATGTCCCGTTATTTTCCTGATATGCTTCATAGTGCATCCTGTTAAAATATATTGCAAAGTGCATTTCATCTCACTGCTGCCTCGTTCTTAATTAGTACTTGCGTTGCGAGGTTACCAAAGAGAGGATGTCGCCTCTCTCATCTCCCTTTCTTCTCACCAACACCAAATCGCCGTGAAAGTTCGCTGGCTGGCGTAATGAGCAAGCAGGTCATGCCCCCTCCATTGATATTGCACGAAAAGACTCCACTTTGCTGGGGGCCCCCGACACTGCAGGGCGGTCTCAGCAATACAGGAATGGAGATCCTGTTAGACTGTATGAACACAAAAGGAACGCAGAGTCCAACTTCGTCTTATCAGCAAGTTGACATTTATTCGTCTGAAACCAAGCAGCAAATGTAAGCACTCCTTTATCCTTACGCGTTTCGGTGCTCTTGCCTTGTTCACAGGTGAGTGCATTTATCAAATCCAAGTGGTCACATGGCCCGTGCTTGCAAACTATGAGCCCAAGAATGCATCCTTAATTCAATTTGGCAGCGTGACTTGGCATTCAGTTCAGTTTAGCTCAATAGCGTTTTGTATTAGCCAATGTCCCGTTATTTTCCTGATATGCTTCATAGTGCATCCTGTTAAAATATATTGCAAAGTGCATTTCATCTCACTGCTGCCTCGTTCTTAATTAGTACTTGCGTTGCGAGGTTACCAAAGAGAGGATGTCGCCTCTCTCATCTCCCTTTCTTCTCACCAACACCAAATCGCCGTGAAAGTTCGCTGGCTGGCGTAATGAGCAAGCAGGTCATGCCCCCTCCATTGATATTGCACGAGAAGACTCCACTTTGCTGGGGGCCCCCGACCCTGCAGGGCAGTCTCTGCAATACAGGAATGGAGATCCTGTTAGACTGTATAAACACAAAAGGAACGCAGAGTCCAACTTCGTCTTATCAGCAAGTTGACATTTATTCGACTGAAACCAAGCAGCAAATGTAAGCACTCATTTATCCTTACGCGTTTCGGCGCTCTTGCCTTGTTCACAGGTGAGTGCATTTATCAAATCCAAGTGGTCACATGGCCCGTGCTTGCAAACTACGAGCCCCAGAATGCATCCTTAATTCAATTTGGCAGCGTGACTTGGCATTCAGTTCAGTTTAGCTCAATAGCGTTTTGTATTAGCCAATGTCCCGTTATTTTCCTGATATGCTTCATAGTGCATCCTGTTAAAATATATTGCAAAGTGCATTTCGTCTTACTGCTGCCTCAATCCTAATTAGTACTTGCGTTGCGAGGTTACCAAAGAGAGGATGTCGCCTCTCTCATCTCCCTTTCTTCTCACCAACACCAAATCGCCGTGAAAGTTCGCTGGCTGGCGCGATGAGCAAGCGGGTCATGCCCCCTCCATTGATATTGCACGAAAAGACTCCACTTTGCTGGGGGCCCCTGACCCTGCAGGGCAGTCTCTGCAAGACAGGAATGGAGATCCTGTTAGACTGTATGAACACAAAAGGAACGCAGAGTCCAACTTCGTCTTATCAGCAAGTTGACATTTATTCGTCTGAAACCAAGCAGCAAATGTAAGCACTCCGTTATCCTTACGTGTTTCGGCGCTCTTGCCTTGTTCACAGGTGAGTGCATTTATCAAATCCAAGTGGTCACATGGCCCGTGCTTGCAAACTACAACCCCCCGAATGCATCCTTAATTCAAATTGGCAGCGTGACTTGGCATTCAGTTCAGTTTAGCTCAATAGCATTTTGTATTAGCCAATGTCCCGTTATTTTCCTGATATGCTTCATAGTGCATCCTGGTAAAATATATTGCAAAGTGCATTTCATCTCACTGCTGCCTCGTTCTTAATTAGTACTTGCGTTGCGAGGTTACCAAAGAGAGGATGTCGCCTCTCTCATCTCCCTTTCTTCTCACCAACACCAAATCGCTGTGAAAGTTCGCTGGCTGGCGCGATGAGCAAGCAGGTCATGCCCCCTCCATTGATATTGCACGAAACGACTCCACTTTGCTAGGGGCCCCCGACCCTGCAGGGCAGTCTCTGCAAGACAGGAATGGAGATCCTGTTAGACTGTATGAACACAAAAGAAACGCAGAGTCCAACTTCGTCTTATCAGCAAGTTGACATTTATTCGTCTGAAACCAAGCAGCAAATGTAAGCACTCCTTTATCCTTACGTGTTTCGGCGCTCTTGCCTTGTTCACAGGTGAGTGCATTTATCAAATCCAAGTGGTCACATGGCCCGTGCTTGCAAACTACGAGCCCCAGAATGCATCCTTAATTCAATTTGGCAGCGTGACTTGGCATTCAGTTCAGTTTAGCTCAATAGCGTTTTGTATTAGCCAATGTCCCGTTATTTTCCTGATATGCTTCATAGTGCATCCTGTTAAAATATATTGCAAAGTGCATTTCGTCTTACTGCTGCCTCGTTCCTAATTAGTACTTGCGTTGCGAGGTTACCAAAGAGAGGATGTCGCCTCTCTCATCTCCCTTTCTTCTCACCAACACCAAATCGCCGTGAAAGTTCGCTGGCTGGCGCGATGAGCAAGCGGGTCATGCCCCCTCCATTGATATTGCACGAAAAGATTCCACTTTGCTGGGGGCCCCTGACCCTGCAGGGCAGTCTCTGCAAGACAGGAATGGAGATCCTGTTAGACTGTATGAACACAAAAGGAACGCAGAGTCCAACTTCGTCTTATCAGCAAGTTGACATTTATTCGTCTGAAACCAAGCAGCAAATGTAAGCACTCCTTTATCCTTACGTGTTTCGGCGCTCTTGCCTTGTTCACAGGTGAGTGCATTTATCAAATCCAAGTGGTCACATGGCCCGTGCTTGCAAACTACAACCCCCCGAATGCATACTTAATTCAAATTGGCAGCGTGACTTGGCATTCAGTTCAGTTTAGCTCAATAGCATTTTGTATTAGCCAATGTCCCGTTATTTTCCTGATATGCTTCATAGTGCATCCTGGTAAAATATATTGCAAAGTGCATTTCATCTCACTGCTGCCTCGTTCTTAATTAGTACTTGCGTTGCGAGGTTACCAAAGAGAGGATGTCGCCTCTCTCATCTCCCTTTCTTCTCACCAACACCAAATCGCTGTGAAAGTTCGCTGGCTGGCGCGATGAGCAAGCAGGTCATGCCCCCTCCATTGATATTGCACGAAACGACTCCACTTTGCTAGGGGCCCCCGACCCTGCAGGGCAGTCTCTGCAAGACAGGAATGGAGATCCTGTTAGACTGTATGAACACAAAAGAAACGCAGAGTCCAACTTCGTCTTATCAGCAAGTTGACATTTATTCGTCTGAAACCAAGCAGCAAATGTAAGCACTCCTTTATCCTTACGTGTTTCGGCGCTCTTGCCTTGTTCACAGGTGAGTGCATTTATCAAATCCAAGTGGTCACATGGCCCGTGCTTGCAAACTACGAGCCCCAGAATGCATCCTTAATTCAATTTGGCAGCGTGACTTGGCATTCAGTTCAGTTTAGCTCAATAGCGTTTTGTATTAGCCAATGTTCCGTTATTTTCCTGATATGCTTCAAAGTGCATCCTGTTAAAATATTTTGCAAAGTGCATTTCATCTCACTGCTGCCTCGTTCTTAATTAGTACTTGCGATGTGAGGTTACCAAAGAGAGGATGTCGCCTCTCTCATCTCCCTTTCTTCTCACCAACACCAAATCGCCGTGAAAGTTCGCTGGCTGGCGCGATGAGCTAGCGGGTCATGCCCCCTCCATTGATATTGCACGAAAAGACTCCACTTTGCTAGGGGCCCCGACCCTGCAGGGCAGTCTCTGCAAGACAGGAATGGAGATCCTGTTAGACTGTATGAACACAAAAGGAACGCAGAGTCCAACTTCGTCTTATCAGCAAGTTGACATTTATTCGTCTGAAACCAAGCAGCAAATGTAAGCACTCCTTTATCCTTACTCGTTTCGGCGCTATTGCCTTGTTCACAGGTGAGCGCATTTATCAAATCCAAGTGGTCACATGGCCCGTGCTTGCAAACTACGAGCCCCAGAATGCATCCTTAATTCAATTTGGCAGCGTGACTTGGCATTCAGTTCAGTTTAGCTCAATAGCGTTTTGTATTAGCCAATGTCCCGTTATTTTCCTGATATGCTTCATAGTGCATCCTGTTAAAATATATTGCAAAGTACATTTCATCTTACTGCTGCCTCGTTCTTAATTAGTACTTGCGTTGCGAGGTTACCAAAGAGAGGATGTCGCCTCTCTCATCTCCCTTTCTTCTCACCAACACCAAATCGCCGTGAAAGTTCGCTGGCTGGCGCGATGAGCAAGCGGGTCATGCCCCCTCCATTGATATTGCACGAAAAGACTCCACTTTGCTGGGGGCCCCCGACCCTGCAGGGCGGTCTCTGCAAGACAGGAATGGAGATCCTGTTAGACTGTATGAACACAAAAGGAACGCAGAGTCCAACTTCGTCTTATCAGGAGGTTGACATTTATTCGTCTGAAACCAAGCAGCAAATGTAAGCACTCCTTTATCCTTACCCGTTTCGGCGCTCTTGCCTTGTTCACAGGTGAGTGCATTTATCAAATCCAAGTGGTCACATGGCCCGTGCTTGCAAACTACGAGCCCCAGAATGTATCCTTAATTCAATTTTTCAGCGTGACTTGGCATTCAGTTCAGTTTAGCTCAATAGCGTTTTGTATTAGACAATGTCCCGTTATTTTCCTGATATGCTTCATAGTGCATCCTGTTAAAATATATTGCAAAGTGCATTTCATCTCACTGCTGCCTCGTTCTTAATTAGTACTTGCGTTGCGAGGTTACCAAAGAGAGGATGTCGCCTCTCTCATCTCCCTTTCTTCTCACCAACACCAAATCGCCGTAAAAGTTCGCTGGCTGGTGCGATGAGCAAGCGGGTCATGCCCCCTCCATTGATATTGCACGAAAAGACTCCACTTTGCTGGGGGGCCCCGACCCTGCAGGGCAGTCTCTGCAAGACAGGAATGGAGATCCTGTTAGACTGTATGAACACAAAAGAAACGCAGAGTCCAACTTCGTCTTATCAGCAAGTTGACATTTATTCGTCTGAAACCAAGCAGCAAATGTAAGCACTCCTTTATCCTTACGTGTTTCGGCGCTCTTGCCTTGTTTACAGGTGAGTGCATTTATCAAATCCAAGTGGTCACATGGCCCGTGCTTGCAAACTACGAGACCCAGAATGCATCCTTAATTCAATTTGGCAGCGTGACTTGGCATTCAGTTCACTTTAGCTCAATAGCGTTTTGTATTAGCCAATGTCCCGTTATTTTCCTGATATGCTTCATAGTGCATCCTGTTAAAATATATTGCAAAGTGCATTTCATCTCACTGCTGCCTCGTTCTTAATTAGTACTTGCGTTGCGAGGTTACCAAAGAGAGGATGTCGCCTCTCTCATCTCCCTTTCTTCTCACCAACACCAAATCGCCGTGAAAGTTCGCTGGCTGGCGTAATGAGCAAGCAGGTCATGCCCCCTCCATTGATATTGCACGAAAAGATTCCACTTTGCTGGGGGCCCCCGACACTGCAGGGCGGTCTCAGCAATACAGGAATGGAGATCCTGTTAGACTGTATGAACACAAAAGGAACGCAGAGTCCAACTTCGTCTTATCAGCAAGTTGACATTTATTCGTCTGAAACCAAGCAGCAAATGTAAGCACTCCTTTATCCTTACGCGTTTCGGTGCTCTTGCCTTGTTCACAGGTGAGTGCATTTATCAAATCCAAGTGGTCACATGGCCCGTGCTTGCAAACTATGAGCCCAAGAATGCATCCTTAATTCAATTTGGCAGCGTGACTTGGCATTCAGTTCAGTTTAGCTCAATAGCGTTTTGTATTAGCCAATGTCCCGTTATTTTCCTGATATGCTTCATAGTGCATCCTGTTAAAATATATTGCAAAGTGCATTTCATCTCACTGCTGCCTCGTTCTTAATTAGTACTTGCGTTGCGAGGTTACCAAAGAGAGGATGTCGCCTCTCTCATCTCCCTTTCTTCTCACCAACACCAAATCGCCGTGAAAGTTCGCTGGCTGGCGTAATGAGCAAGCAGGTCATGCCCCCTCCATTGATATTGCACGAGAAGACTCCACTTTGCTGGGGGCCCCCGACCCTGCAGGGCAGTCTCTGCAATACAGGAATGGAGATCCTGTTAGACTGTATAAACACAAAAGGAACGCAGAGTCCAACTTCGTCTTATCAGCAAGTTGACATTTATTCGACTGAAACCAAGCAGCAAATGTAAGCACTCATTTATCCTTACGCGTTTCGGCGCTCTTGCCTTGTTCACAGGTGAGTGCATTTATCAAATCCAAGTGGTCACATGGCCCGTGCTTGCAAACTACGAGCCCCAGAATGCATCCTTAATTCAATTTGGCAGCGTGACTTGGCATTCAGTTCAGTTTAGCTCAATAGCGTTTTGTATTAGCCAATGTCCCGTTATTTTCCTGATATGCTTCATAGTGCATCCTGTTAAAATATATTGCAAAGTGCATTTCGTCTTACTGCTGCCTCGTTCCTAATTAGTACTTGCGTTGCGAGGTTACCAAAGAGAGGATGTCGCCTCTCTCATCTCCCTTTCTTCTCACCAACACCAAATCGCCGTGAAAGTTCGCTGGCTGGCGCGATGAGCAAGCGGGTCATGCCCCCTCCATTGATATTGCACGAAAAGACTCCACTTTGCTGGGGGCCCCTGACCCTGCAGGGCAGTCTCTGCAAGACAGGAATGGAGATCCTGTTAGACTGTATGAACACAAAAGGAACGCAGAGTCCAACTTCGTCTTATCAGCAAGTTGACATTTATTCGTCTGAAACCAAGCAGCAAATGTAAGCACTCCTTTATCCTTACGTGTTTCGGCGCTCTTGCCTTGTTCACAGGTGAGTGCATTTATCAAATCCAAGTGGTCACATGGCCCGTGCTTGCAAACTACAACCCCCCGAATGCATCCTTAATTCAAATTGGCAGCGTGACTTGGCATTCAGTTCAGTTTAGCTCAATAGCATTTTGTATTAGCCAATGTCCCGTTATTTTCCTGATATGCTTCATAGTGCATCCTGGTAAAATATATTGCAAAGTGCATTTCATCTCACTGCTGCCTCGTTCTTAATTAGTACTTGCGTTGCGAGGTTACCAAAGAGAGGATGTCGCCTCTCTCATCTCCCTTTCTTCTCACCAACACCAAATCGCTGTGAAAGTTCGCTGGCTGGCGCGATGAGCAAGCAGGTCATGCCCCCTCCATTGATATTGCACGAAACGACTCCACTTTGCTAGGGGCCCCCGACCCTGCAGGGCAGTCTCTGCAAGACAGGAATGGAGATCCTGTTAGACTGTATGAACACAAAAGAAACGCAGAGTCCAACTTCGTCTTATCAGCAAGTTGACATTTATTCGTCTGAAACCAAGCAGCAAATGTAAGCACTCCTTTATCCTTACGTGTTTCGGCGCTCTTGCCTTGTTCACAGGTGAGTGCATTTATCAAATCCAAGTGGTCACATGGCCCGTGCTTGCAAACTACGAGCCCCAGAATGCATCCTTAATTCAATTTGGCAGCGTGACTTGGCATTCAGTTCAGTTTAGCTCAATAGCGTTTTGTATTAGCCAATGTTCCGTTATTTTCCTGATATGCTTCAAAGTGCATCCTGTTAAAATATTTTGCAAAGTGCATTTCATCTCACTGCTGCCTCGTTCTTAATTAGTACTTGCGATGTGAGGTTACCAAAGAGAGGATGTCGCCTCTCTCATCTCCCTTTCTTCTCACCAACACCAAATCGCCGTGAAAGTTCGCTGGCTGGCGCGATGAGCTAGCGGGTCATGCCCCCTCCATTGATATTGCACGAAAAGACTCCACTTTGCTAGGGGCCCCGACCCTGCAGGGCAGTCTCTGCAAGACAGGAATGGAGATCCTGTTAGACTGTATGAACACAAAAGGAACGCAGAGTCCAACTTCGTCTTATCAGCAAGTTGACATTTATTCGTCTGAAACTAAGCAGCAAATGTAAGCACTCCTTTATCCTTACTCGTTTCGGCGCTATTGCCTTGTTCACAGGTGAGCGCATTTATCAAATCCAAGTGGTCACATGGCCCGTGCTTGCAAACTACGAGCCCCAGAATGCATCCTTAATTCAATTTGGCAGCGTGACTTGGCATTCAGTTCAGTTTAGCTCAATAGCGTTTTGTATTAGACAATGTCCCGTTATTTTCCTGATATGCTTCATAGTGCATCCTGTTAAAATATATTGCAAAGTGCATTTCATCTCACTGCTGCCTCGTTCTTAATTAGTACTTGCGTTGCGAGGTTACCAAAGAGAGGATGTCGCCTCTCTCATCTCCCTTTCTTCTCACCAACACCAAATCGCCGTAAAAGTTCGCTGGCTGGTGCGATGAGCAAGCGGGTCATGCCCCCTCCATTGATATTGCACGAAAAGACTCCACTTTGCTGGGGGGCCCCGACCCTGCAGGGCAGTCTCTGCAAGACAGGAATGGAGATCCTGTTAGACTGTATGAACACAAAAGGAACGCAGAGTTCAACTTCGTCTTATCAGCAAGTTGACATTAATTCGTCTGAAACCAAGCAGCAAATGTAAGCACTCCTTTATCCTTACGCGTTTCGGCGCTCTTGCCTTGTTTACAGGTGAGTGCATTTATCAAATCCAAGTGGTCACATGGCCCGTGCTTGCAAACTACGAGACCCAGAATGCATCCTTAATTCAATTTGGCAGCGTGACTTGGCATTCAGTTCACTTTAGCTCAATAGCGTTTTGTATTAGCCAATGTCCCGTTATTTTCCTGATATGCTTCATAGTGCATCCTGTTAAAATATATTGCAAAGTGCATTTCATCTCACTGCTGCCTCGTTCTTAATTAGTACTTGCGTTGCGAGGTTACCAAAGAGAGGATGTCGCCTCTCTCATCTCCCTTTCTTCTCACCAACACCAAATCGCCGTGAAAGTTCGCTGGCTGGCGTAATGAGCAAGCAGGTCATGCCCCCTCCATTGATATTGCACGAAAAGACTCCACTTTGCTGGGGGCCCCCGACACTGCAGGGCGGTCTCAGCAATACAGGAATGGAGATCCTGTTAGACTGTATGAACACAAAAGGAACGCAGAGTCCAACTTCGTCTTATCAGCAAGTTAACATTTATTCGTCTTAAACCAAGCAGCAAATGTAAGCACTCCTTTATCCTTACTCGTTTCGGCGCTATTGCCTTGTTCAGAGGTGAGTGCATTCATCAAATCCAAGTGGTCACATGGCCCGTGCTTGCAAACTACGAGCCCCAGAATGCATCCTTAATTCAATTTGGCAGCGTAACTTGGCATTCAGTTCAGTTTAGCTCAATAGCGTTTTGTATTAGCCAATGTCCCTTTATTTTCCTGATATGCTTCATAGTGCATCCTGTTAAAATATATTGCAAAGTACATTTCATCTCACTGCTGCCTCGTTCTTAATTAGTACTTGCGTTGCGAGGTTACCAAAGAGAGGATGTCGCCTCTCTCATCTCCCTTTCTTCTCACCAACACCAAATCGCCGTGAAAGTTCGCTGGCTGGCGCGATGAGCAAGCGGGTCATGCCCCCTCCATTGATATTGCACGAAAAGACTCCACTTTGCTGGGGGCCCCTGACCCTGCAGGGCAGTCTCTGCAAGACAGGAATGGAGATCCTGTTAGACTGTATGAACACAAAAGGAACGCAGAGTCCAACTTCGTCTTATCAGCAAGTTGACATTTATTCGTCTGAAACCAAGCAGCAAATGTAAGCACTCCTTTATCCTTACGTGTTTCGGCGCTCTTGCCTTGTTCACAGGTGAGTGCATTTATCAAATCCAAGTGGTCACATGGCCCGTGCTTGCAAACTACAACCCCCCGAATGCATCCTTAATTCAAATTGGCAGCGTGACTTGGCATTCAGTTCAGTTTAGCTCAATAGCATTTTGTATTAGCCAATGTCCCGTTATTTTCCTGATATGCTTCATAGTGCATCCTGGTAAAATATATTGCAAAGTGCATTTCATCTCACTGCTGCCTCGTTCTTAATTAGTACTTGCGTTGCGAGGTTACCAAAGAGAGGATGTCGCCTCTCTCATCTCCCTTTCTTCTCACCAACACCAAATCGCTGTGAAAGTTCGCTGGCTGGCGCGATGAGCAAGCAGGTCATGCCCCCTCCATTGATATTGCACGAAACGACTCCACTTTGCTAGGGGCCCCCGACCCTGCAGGGCAGTCTCTGCAAGACAGGAATGGAGATCCTGTTAGACTGTATGAACACAAAAGAAACGCAGAGTCCAACTTCGTCTTATCAGCAAGTTGACATTTATTCGTCTGAAACCAAGCAGCAAATGTAAGCACTCCTTTATCCTTACGTGTTTCGGCGCTCTTGCCTCGTTCACAGGTGAGTGCATTTATCAAATCCAAGTGGTCACATGGCCCGTGCTTGCAAACTACGAGCCCCAGAATGCATCCTTAATTCAATTTGGCAGCGTGACTTGGCATTCAGTTCAGTTTAGCTCAATAGCGTTTTGTATTAGCCAATGTTCCGTTATTTTCCTGATATGCTTCAAAGTGCATCCTGTTAAAATATTTTGCAAAGTGCATTTCATCTCACTGCTGCCTCGTTCTTAATTAGTACTTGCGATGTGAGGTTACCAAAGAGAGGATGTCGCCTCTCTCATCTCCCTTTCTTCTCACCAACACCAAATCGCCGTGAAAGTTCGCTGGCTGGCGCGATGAGCTAGCGGGTCATGCCCCCTCCATTGATATTGCACGAAAAGACTCCACTTTGCTAGGGGCCCCGACCCTGCAGGGCAGTCTCTGCAAGACAGGAATGGAGATCCTGTTAGACTGTATGAACACAAAAGGAACGCAGAGTCCAACTTCGTCTTATCAGCAAGTTGACATTTATTCGTCTGAAACTAAGCAGCAAATGTAAGCACTCCTTTATCCTTACTCGTTTCGGCGCTATTGCCTTGTTCACAGGTGAGCGCATTTATCAAATCCAAGTGGTCACATGGCCCGTGCTTGCAAACTACGAGCCCCAGAATGCATCCTTAATTCAATTTGGCAGCGTGACTTGGCATTCAGTTCAGTTTAGCTCAATAGCGTTTTGTATTAGCCAATGTCCCGTTATTTTCCTGATATGCTTCATAGTGCATCCTGTTAAAATATATTGCAAAGTACATTTCATCTTACTGCTGCCTCGTTCTTAATTAGTACTTGCGTTGCGAGGTTACCAAAGAGAGGATGTCGCCTCTCTCATCTCCCTTTCTTCTCACCAACACCAAATCGCCGTGAAAGTTCGCTGGCTGGCGCGATGAGCAAGCGGGTCATGCCCCCTCCATTGATATTGCACGAAAAGACTCCACTTTGCTGGGGGCCCCCGACCCTGCAGGGCGGTCTCTGCAAGACAGGAATGGAGATCCTGTTAGACTGTATGAACACAAAAGGAACGCAGAGTCCAACTTCGTCTTATCAGGAGGTTGACATTTATTCGTCTGAAACCAAGCAGCAAATGTAAGCACTCCTTTATCCTTACCCGTTTCGGCGCTCTTGCCTTGTTCACAGGTGAGTGCATTTATCAAATCCAAGTGGTCACATGGCCCGTGCTTGCAAACTACGAGCCCCAGAATGTATCCTTAATTCAATTTTTCAGCGTGACTTGGCATTCAGTTCAGTTTAGCTCAATAGCGTTTTGTATTAGACAATGTCCCGTTATTTTCCTGATATGCTTCATAGTGCATCCTGTTAAAATATATTGCAAAGTGCATTTCATCTCACTGCTGCCTCGTTCTTAATTAGTACTTGCGTTGCGAGGTTACCAAAGAGAGGATGTCGCCTCTCTCATCTCCCTTTCTTCTCACCAACACCAAATCGCCGTAAAAGTTCGCTGGCTGGTGCGATGAGCAAGCGGGTCATGCCCCCTCCATTGATATTGCACGAAAAGACTCCACTTTGCTGGGGGGCCCCGACCCTGCAGGGCAGTCTCTGCAAGACAGGAATGGAGATCCTGTTAGACTGTATGAACACAAAAGGAACGCAGAGTTCAACTTCGTCTTATCAGCAAGTTGACATTAATTCGTCTGAAACCAAGCAGCAAATGTAAGCACTCCTTTATCCTTACGCGTTTCGGCGCTCTTGCCTTGTTTACAGGTGAGTGCATTTATCAAATCCAAGTGGTCACATGGCCCGTGCTTGCAAACTACGAGACCCAGAATGCATCCTTAATTCAATTTGGCAGCGTGACTTGGCATTCAGTTCACTTTAGCTCAATAGCGTTTTGTATTAGCCAATGTCCCGTTATTTTCCTGATATGCTTCATAGTGCATCCTGTTAAAATATATTGCAAAGTGCATTTCATCTCACTGCTGCCTCGTTCTTAATTAGTACTTGCGTTGCGAGGTTACCAAAGAGAGGATGTCGCCTCTCTCATCTCCCTTTCTTCTCACCAACACCAAATCGCCGTGAAAGTTCGCTGGCTGGCGTAATGAGCAAGCAGGTCATGCCCCCTCCATTGATATTGCACGAAAAGACTCCACTTTGCTGGGGGCCCCCGACACTGCAGGGCGGTCTCAGCAATACAGGAATGGAGATCCTGTTAGACTGTATGAACACAAAAGGAACGCAGAGTCCAACTTCGTCTTATCAGCAAGTTAACATTTATTCGTCTTAAACCAAGCAGCAAATGTAAGCACTCCTTTATCCTTACTCGTTTCGGCGCTATTGCCTTGTTCAGAGGTGAGTGCATTCATCAAATCCAAGTGGTCACATGGCCCGTGCTTGCAAACTACGAGCCCCAGAATGCATCCTTAATTCAATTTGGCAGCGTAACTTGGCATTCAGTTCAGTTTAGCTCAATAGCGTTTTGTATTAGCCAATGTCCCTTTATTTTCCTGATATGCTTCATAGTGCATCCTGTTAAAATATATTGCAAAGTACATTTCATCTCACTGCTGCCTCGTTCTTAATTAGTACTTGCGTTGCGAGGTTACCAAAGAGAGGATGTCGCCTCTCTCATCTCCCTTTCTTCTCACCAACACCAAATCGCCGTGAAAGTTCGCTGGCTGGCGCGATGAGCAAGCGGGTCATGCCCCCTCCATTGATATTGCACGAAAAGACCCCACTTTGCTGGGGGCCCCGACCCTGCAGGGCGGTCTCTGCAAGACAGGAATTGAGATCCTGTTAGACTGTATGAACACAAAAGGAACGCAGAGTCCAACTTCGTCTTATCAGCAAGTTGACATTTATTCGTCTGAAACCAAGCAGCAAATGTAAGCACTCCTTTATCCTTACGCGTTTCGGTGCTCTTGCCTTGTTCACAGGTGAGTGCATTTATCAAATCCGAGTGGTCACATGGCCCGTGCTTGCAAACTATGAGCCCCAGAATGCATCCTTAATTCAATTTGGCAGCGTGACTTGGCATTCAGTTCAGTTTAGCTCAATAGCGTTTTGTATTAGCCAATGTCCCGTTATTTTCCTGATATGCTTCATAGTGCATCCTGTTAAAATATATTGCAAAGTGCATTTCATCTCACTGCTGCCTCGTACTTAATTAGTACTTGCGTTGCGAGGTTACCAAAGAGAGGATGTCGCCTCTCTCATCTCCCTTTCTTCTCACCAACACCAAATCGCCGTGAAAGTTCGCTGGCTGGCGTAATGAGCAAGCAGGTCATGCCCCCTCCATTGATATTGCACGAAAAGACTCCACTTTGCTGGGGGCCCCCGACCCTGCAGGGCAGTCTCTGCAATACAGGAATGGAGATCCTGTTAGACTGTATAAACACAAAAGGAACGCAGAGTCCAACTTCGTCTTATCAGCAAGTTGACATTTATTCGACTTAAACCAAGCAGCAAATGTAAGCACTCATTTATCCTTACGCGTTTCGGCGCTCTTGCCTTGTTCACAGGTGAGTGCATTTATCAAATCCAAGTGGTCACATGGCCCATGCTTGCAAAATACGAGCCCCAGAATGCATCCTTAATTCAATTTGGCAGCGTGACTTGGCATTCAGTTCAGTTTAGCTCAATAGCGTTTTGTATTAGCCAATGTCCCGTTATTTTCCTGATATGCTTCATAGTGCATCCTGTTAAAATATATTGCAAAGTGCATTTCGTCTTACTGCTGCCTCGTTCCTAATTAGTACTTGCGTTGCGAGGTTACCAAAGAGAGGATGTCGCCTCTCTCATCTCCCTTTCTTCTCACCAACACCAAATCGCCGTGAAAGTTCGCTGGCTGGCGCGATGAGCAAGTGGGTCATGCCCCCTCCATTGATATTGCACGAAAAGACTCCACTTTGCTGGGGGCCCCTGACCCTGCAGGGCAGTCTCTGCAAGACAGGAATGGAGATCCTGTTAGACTGTATGAACACAAAAGGAACGCAGAGTCCAACTTCGTCTTATCAGCAAGTTGACATTTATTCGTCTGAAACCAAGCAGCAAATGTAAGCACTCCTTTATCCTTACGTGTTTCGGCGCTCTTGCCTTGTTCACAGGTGAGTGCATTTATCAAATCCAAGTGGTCACATGGCCCGTGCTTGCAAACTACAACCCCCCGAATGCATCCTTAATTCATATTGGCAGCGTGACTTGGCATTCAGTTCAGTTTAGCTCAATAGCGTTTTGTATTAGCCAATGTCCCGTTATTTTCCTGATATGCTTCATAGTGCATCCTGGTAAAATATATTGCAAAGTGCATTTCGTCTTACTGCTGCCTCGTTCTTAATTAGTACTTGCGTTGCGAGGTTACCAAAGAGAGGATGTCGCCTCTCTCATCTCCCTTTCTTCTCACCAACACCAAATCGCCGTGAAAGTTCGCTGGCTGGCGCGATGAGCAAGCGGGTCATGCCCCCTCCATTGATATTGCACGAAAAGACTCCACTTTGCTGGGGGCCCCTGACCCTGCAGGGCAGTCTCTGCAAGACAGGAATGGAGATCCTGTTAGACTGTATGAACACAAAAGGAACGCAGAGTCCAACTTCGTCTTATCAGCAAGTTGACATTTATTCGTCTGAAACCAAGCAGCAAATGTAAGCACTCCTTTATCCTTACGCGTTTCGGCACTCTTGCCTTGTTCACAGGTGAGTGCATTTATCAAATCCAAGTGGTCACATGGCCCGTGCTTGCAACTTACGAGCCCCAGAATGCATACTTAATTCAATTTGGCAGCGTGACTTGGCATTCAGTTCAGTTTAGCTCAATAGCGTTTTGTATTAGCCACTGTCCAGTTATTTTACTGATATGCTTCATAGTGCATCCTGTTAAAATATATTGCAAAGTGCATTTCATCTCACTGCTGCCTCGTTCTTAATTAGTACTTGCGTTGCGAGTTTACCAAAGAGAGGATGTCACCTCTCTCATCTCCCTTTCTTCTCACCAACACCAAATCGCCGTGAAAGTTCGCTGGCTGGCGTAATGAGCTAGCAGGTCATGCCCCCTCCATTGATATTGCACGAAAAGACTCCACTTTGCTGGGGGCCCCGACCCTGCAGGGCGGTCTCTGCAAGACAGGAATGGAGATCCTGTTAGACTGTATGAACACAAAAGGAACGCAGAGTCCAACTTCGTCTTATCAGCAAGTTGACATTTATTCGTCTGAAACCAAGCAGCAAATGTAAGCACTCCTTCATCCTTACGCGTTTCGGTGCTCTTGCCTTGTTCACAGGTGAGTGCATTTATCAAATCCAAGTGGTCACATGGCCCGTGCTTGCAAACTATGAGCCCCAGAATGCATCCTTAATTCAATTTGGCAGCGTGACTTGGCATTCAGTTCAGTTTAGCTCAATAGCGTTTTGTATTAGCCAATTTCCCGTTATTTTCCTGATATGCTTCATAGTGCATCCTGTTAAAATATATTGCAAAGTGCATTTCATCTCACTGCTGCCTCGTTCCTAATTAGTACTTGCATTGCGAGGTTACCAAAGAGAGGATGTCGCCTCTCTCATCTCCCTTTCTTCTCACCAACACCAAATCGCCGTGAAAGTTCGCTGGCTGGCGCGATGAGCAAGCGGGTCATGCCCCCTCCATTGATATTGCACGAAAAGACTCCACTTTGCTGGGGGCCCCTGACCCTGCAGGGCAGTCTCTGCAAGACAGGAATGGAGATCCTGTTAGACTGTATGAACACAAAAGGAACGCAGAGCCCAACTTCGTCTTATCAGCAAGTTGACATTTATTCGTCTGAAACCAAGCAGCAAATGTAAGCACTCCTTTATCCTTACGTGTTTCGGCGCTCTTGCCTTGTTCACAGGTGAGTGCATTTATCAAATCCAAGTGGTCACATGGCCCGTGCTTGCAAACTACAACCCCCCGAATGCATCCTTAATTCAAATTGGCAGCGTGACTTGGCATTCAGTTCAGTTTAGCTCAATAGCGTTTTGTATTAGCCAATGCCCCGTTATTTTCCTGATATGCTTCATAGTGCATCCTGGTAAAATATATTGCAAAGTGCATTTCGTCTTACTGCTGCCTCGTTCTTAATTAGTACTTGCGTTGCGAGGTTACCAAAGAGAGGATGTCGCCTCTCTCATCTCCCTTTCTTCTCACCAACACCAAATCGCCGTGAAAGTTCGCTGGCTGGCGCGATGAGCAAGCGGGTCATGCCCCCTCCATTGATATTGCACGAAAAGACTCCACTTTGCTGGGGGCCCCTGACCCTGCAGGGCAGTCTCTGCAAGACAGGAATGGAGATCCTGTTAGACTGTATGAACACAAAAGGAATGCAGAGTCCAACTTCGTCTTATCAGCAAGTTGACATTTATTCGTCTGAAACCAAGCAGCAAATGTAAGCACTCCTTTATCCTTACGCGTTTCGGCACTCTTGCCCTGTTCACTGGTGAGTGCATTTATCAAATCCAAGTGGTCACATGGCCTGTGCTTGCAAACTACGAGCCCCAGAATGCATCCTTAATTCAATTTTGCAGCGTGACTTGGCATTCAGTTCAGTTTAGCTCAATAGCGTTTTGTAGTAGCCAATGTCCCGTTATTTTCCTGATATGCTTCATAGTGCATCCTGTTAAAATATATTACAAAGTGCATTTCATCTCAGTGCTGCCTCGTTCTTAATTAGTACTTGCGTTGCGAGGTTACCAAAGAGAGGATGTCGCCTCTCTCATCTCCCTTTCTTCTCACCAACACCAAATCGCCGTGAAAGTTCGCTGGCTGGTGCGATGAGCAAGCGGGTCATGCCCCCTCCATTGATATTGCACGAAAAGACTCCACTTTGCTGGGGGCCCCGACCCTGCAGGGCAGTCTCTACAAGACAGGAATAGAGATCCTGTTAGACTGTAGGAACACAAAAGGAACGCAGAGTCCAACTTTGTCTTATCAGCAAGTTGACATTTATTCATCTGAAACCAAGCAGCAAATGTAAGCACTCCTTCAACCTTACGCGTTTCGGCGCTCTTGCCTTGTTCACAGGTGAGTGCATTTATCAAATCCAAGTGGTCACATGGCCCATGCTTGCAAACTATGATCCCCAGAATGCATCCTTAATTCAATTTGGCAGCGTGACTTGGCATTCAGTTCAGTTTAGCTCAATAGCGTTTTGTATTAGCCAATGTCCCGTTATTTTCCTGATATGCTTCATAGTGCATCCTGTTAAAATATATTGCAAAGTGCATTTTGTCTCACTGCTGCCTCGTTCTTAATTAGTACTTGCGTTGCAAGGTTACCAAAGAGAGGATGTCGCCTCTCTCATCTCCCTTTCTTCTCACCAACACCAAATCGCCGTGAAAGTTCGCTGGCTGGCGTGATGAGCAAGCGGGTCATGCCCCCTCCATTGATATTGCACAAAAAGACTCCACTTTGCTGGGGGCCCCTGACCCTGCAGGGCAGTCTCTGCAAGACAGGAATGGAGATCCTGTTAGTCTGTATGAACACAAAAGAAACGCAGAGTCCAACTTCGTCTTATCAGCAAGTTGACATTTATTCGTCTGAAACCAAGCAGCAAATGTAAGCACTCCTTTATCCTTACGTGTTTCGGCGCTCTTGCCTTGTTCACAGGTTAGTGCATTTATCAAATCCAAGTGGTCACATGGCCCGTGCTTGCAAACTACGAGCCCCAGAATGCATCCTTAATTCAATTTGGCAGCGTGACTTGGCATTCAGTTCAGTTTAGCTCAATAGCGTTTTGTATTAGCCAATGTCCCGTTATTTTCCTGATATGCTTCATAGTGCATCCTGTTAAAATATATTGCAAAGTGCATTTCATCTCACTGCTGCCTCGTTCTTAATTAGTACTTGCGTTGCGAGGTTACCAAAGAGAGGATGTTACCTCTCTCATCTCCCTTTCTTCTCACCAACATCAAATCGCCGTGAAAGTTCGCTGGCTGGCGCGATGAGCAAGCGGGTCATGCCCCCTCCATTGATATTGCACGAAAAGACTCCACTTTGCTGGGGGCCCCCGACCCTGCAGGGCGGTCTCTGCAAGACAGGAATGGAGATCCTGTTAGACTGTATGAACACAAAAGGAACGCAGAGTCCAACTTCGTCTTATCAGCAAGTTGACATTTATTCGTCTGAAACCAAGCAGCAAATGTAAGCACTCCTTTATCCTTACCCGTTTCGGCGCTCTTGCCTTGTTCACAGGTGAGTGCATTTATCAAATCCAAGTGGTCACATGGCCCGTGCTTGCAAACTACGAGCCCCAGAATGCATCCTTAATTCAATTTGGCAGCGTGACTTGGCATTCAGTTCAGTTTAGCTCAATAGCGTTTTGTATTAGCCAATGTCCCGTTATTTTCCCGATATGCTTCATAGTGCATCCTGTTAAAATATATTGCAAAGTGCATTTCATCTCACTGCTGCCTCATCTTAATTAGTACTTGCGTTGCGAGGTCACCAAAGAGAGGATGTCACCTCTCTCATCTCCCTTTCTTCTCACAACACCAAATCGCCGTGAAAGTTTGCTGGCTGACGCGATGAGCAAGCGGGTCATGCCCCCTCCATTGATATTGCACGAAAAGACTCCACTTTGCAGGGGGCCCCCGACCCTGCAGGGCGGTCTCAGCAAGACAGGAATGGAGATTACATTTGCTGCTTGGTTTCAGACAAATAAATATCACCTTGCTGATAAGACGAAGTTGGACTCTGCGTTCCTTTTGTGTATATATATATATATATATATATATATATATATATATATATATATATATATATATATATATATATATATTCACTGAAAATACCATAGGTTATAGACCATATATAGTTAGGAATTAGCATTTACAAAACCTTGAAAATTCACTGAAAAAACCATAGGTTATAGACCATATATAGTTAGAAATTAGCATTTACAAAACCGTGAAAATTCACTGAAAAAACCATAGGTTATAGACCATATATAGTTAGGAATTAGCATTTACAAAACCTTATTTTACTCACACAAAACCATTGAAATTTCATATATAGTTAGTTGCACTAACTATATATCGCGCACCCGCAATCCACTGCTGATCATGTCACATATTACATCATTCATGACATGGTCAGTGACATCACTGATGACATCACTGATGACATCTCAAATGACATCACTGATGACATCACTGATGACAACATCCAGTGACTGTATGTTTCTGTAAAGTTAAAATATGTCTCACATATTGAAGAATGAGTGGATGTATAAGTGTCTGGATGAAGGATTTAGTAGGTGCATGACTGACTGTATGAGTGAGTGATTAAATGTGTCTCACTGAGTGCATGGGTTAGTGACTAAACTGTCTTAATTTGTGCATCATTATGTCTGTTGTTCTGTAAACTGCTGCATGTGTTGATCAGTAGCTATATGAGTTATTGATTGTTTGCCCAAGTATTTGTATGGGAGACTGAGTGTGTGTGTGGGTGGCTGGGAGGTGTATGACTCTGTGCATAGATGTGTGAGCAGTTGATTCACTAGATGTATGGGTTCAAAAGTGCATGTGGAAAACAGCTGTATGGGCGGTTGACTGTGTGCATGAGTGTATTGGTGAGTGAATGGATATCTCAGTGCTACATGTCAAAGTAAGTACATATGTAAAACACAGTATATGTGAGAGTTGACATATATAAATAACTGTGCATAAGAGCCAGTGAATGTGTGAGTGGCTGTATGGATCATTGTGAACTTGTATCAGGGATTGTATAAGAAAGTAAATATGTGTTAGTATAAGTTTGAATAAGTAAGGTGTGTATAACTGTATAGTTGAGGAAATGGAGGTGTGATTGATTCTTTGCATGACTGACTAGGTGTGTGAGTAACTCCATGGATGAGTGACAGTCTGTGAGTTTCTGTTTACACTGAGTGTATCTAAGGTTATATTGCAGTCTGAAGAGGTTTATCGTATAATCACATGAATGATGTCATCAGTAATGTGATCAGTAATGTCAAATGAGATGTCATCAGTGATGTCATTTGAGATGTCATCAGTGATCTCATTTGAGATGTCATCAGTGATGTCATTTGAGATGTCATCAGTGATGTCATCAGTGATGTCACTGACCATGTCATGAATGATGTAATATGTGACATGATCAGCAGTGGATTGCGGGTGCGCGATATATAGTTAGTGCAACTAACTATATATGAAATTTCAATGGTTTTGTGTGAGTAAAATAAGGTTTTGTAAATGCTAATTCCTAACTATATATGGTCTATAACCTATGGTTTTTTCAGTGAATTTTCAAGGTTTTGTAAATGCTAATTCCTAACTATATATGGTCTATAACCTGTGTTTTTTTCAGTGAATTTCATTGGTTTTTTAAAAGCTAATATCTGTAGCTGTAAAATGTATTTTTCTTTAAATCCAAAAATATATTTTATATGTTTATGATTAATTTAAAAAAAAAAATTTTTTTTGTTCGCTCCCGGTTCGCGAGCCAGGAAGCTTTCCATTAGCTGAATTTGATGCCGCGACCCGGTCCGCTAACCGGTAAACGTTCCGTTTGCGTAACTGCCGCGTTAGAAATCAACATCGTGACGCGTCACGGAAGCTCGACATATCACGTTGCCGCATAATGCGTCTTATGACGCGCCGCGTTAGCGCACCCGGAAATGCTCCGGACCGCGAACGAGGCGCGAAACGCAGCTTTCCGGAAGCGAACCGGAGCGCGGCGCGCAGCGCGTAACATAAGCGGAGCAGGTCATGTGACTTGTTCATAAAACTTTTCATTGGTTCATTTCATTTTTGGTTTCCTAATGATGTAAGACTAGGTCATGTGACCTAAAAATAAGACTTTTCATTGGTTTAGAACTATTTTTTTTCCCAAATGATGAAAGCCCCCACCTTTTTTCTCACTCTGACTTTCAACTACTTTGAGAAAGGAAGACCTATTTTGGAAAATGGCTTCACTAGTTGCTTCAGCTGCTGGATCCCCACCACCACCTCCTGAAAAGAGAGGACCACCTCCACAGTTCCTGGCAAACCCAGAGGAGGAAGAGGATGTAGAAGAAGAAGAAGAGGCACCACAATTTATAAAAGAGTTGCCCCGGGTATCTAAAAGAAAAAACAGTTTTATTTGGCAGTTTTTTTCAATTCCAGCAGGAAAGAAAAAAGTAAATGCACGTTATGCGACGTGCCTAATTTGCAAGGAAGAAATATCCAGAGGCACTGAAAAGAAATATAGTTATGGGAACCACACTATGCATCGTCATATGCAGAGGTGGCATCCTCTGAATTATAGCAGGGCAGAGATGCGTGACCTGCAAGATAACCCTCAAACTTCTGTGCCTAGGACATCAGGAGAAATATCTCTTTCGGTTGCAGAAGAACGAGATACAGTGCCAAACATTCAAAAAAAAATTGTACATATGAAAATTGTTTGCTTATATTGTGGCGCATTATTTTCATGTGCAAATATGAGTGTTAAATTAGTTAATTTAGCATTTGAAAAACACCAATGCCCTAAACGCCACAAGAAATACATTTGTTTCTTTTGCTCCTGTTGAGACCTTTTCAATACCTGTTTTTTGTTCTTTCCCTTTCAAAAAAAACAAAAAATAAATAAAATTGTTCAAAAAATACAAAAAAACAAATAATGTTCAAAAAAGAAAAAAAATATATAAAACAACAAAAACATTTAAAAAAAGTTCTTTTCAGAACTACCTCCCCTTTATACAAAAATTGCTAGAAAGTGTAACACTCTGGCAAGCTGTTTTTTTTTAGTTCGCTTTCCGGTTCGCTCGCCGGTACGCGAACCGGGAGCTAACCCCAATTTTTTTTAAAAAAAAAATAAAGGAGTAAGTACAAGGGAAGTAAACAGAGAGTAATGTTAAAAGAAAGACAGCTATAGGGACTAAACCAGAGATGCTGTTTAATAGATTTATTTACCGAAGAAAAGATGGAAGAGGATATAATTGTGAAAAAGAAAATAGATAAGGAAGTGAAAGAATCAAGCATTGAAAATGCAATAGATCACACAATAGAAGAGTTTGTCCTTTTGGTTTTGCAAATGGATGAGTGGCGTTGCGTGGATGAGTGGCATTGCGTGGATGATTGGCATTGCATGGATGATTGGCGTTGCGTGGATGAGTTGCGTGTGTGAGTGGCGTTGCGTGTCTGAGTGGCGTTGCTTGTGTGAGTGGCGTTGCGTGTGTGAGTGGCGTTGCGTGTGTGAGTGCCGCTGCGTGTGTGAGTGGCGTTGCGTGTGTGAGTGGCGTTGCGTGTGTGAGTGGCGTTAATGTGGGGAGGGGGGGACGAGAAATGCACACGGCGGACAGGGGAGGGGACGGAGCAGGGAGAGCAGAATGAGGGTGTAAAGCAGCTGGGGCCTTTGAAGTGAAGCTAATCTTCACTTCAAAGGTGTGGGAGGAGTGCGGCTGAGGGAACAGACGGCGTTTTGGTAATGTGCACACGCATTTTAGGTCAATGCACTTGCGCATTGACCTAAAAGCCACGGGCACAGCTCCAAATTTCCACATTTAGTTAAACTTTGTTTAAAGCTCTATAGTCTGAAGCCCTATAGTAGGTGAATGTGATAGAAATGTAACGAAAAGAGTAGAAAACATTTACCTTATAATCATTCACTTTTTTTTCATACTTTCAATCTGTGAAAGAGAGAACAAACATTTGAAAAATATTAAAACATGAATTTAAAAATTAGAAAAGACAAGGGAAAAGGTTGAAGGACAAACAGTTTTTCTACAACTTTGACATTTACAGAAGCCTCTGCTTCTCTAGGCCCCCTACAGAGTCCTAAAGATATATATTTTAAACTAACAGTATCTTGATGCTGATGAAGTGAGGCCTATTTTGGAACATGGTTCATCTTTTGCACTGCTGATGTCTCACAACAGTGATGCAATGGCAGCGCAAAAGAGATGTAAAGCCATCATAAAATTGTCCCTAACATTTTAAATGATTGCTTCAGGATGCAAATAAGATGTGTCCTTTCCAGAGGTTTGTTTGAGATGAGGCCTACTCAGGTTTCAAAATAAAACAGTACCCAGAAGTGCAGCACTGTATGCATTAACTTTGACACTTACAGAAGCCTCAGTTTCTCCATGTCTACCTCACATTTCTAAATGTATATCATAAGTACAAAAAGTAGAGGATTTATTATACATGTTAAATGGTTTATTTTTGCTGTTCTCAGAATGTATCAAATATCACTAAAATCAGTGACTTGAAGGTATTCATCATGTAACAGCGGGGAAAAGAAAACACAATAAAAATGATTGTGTTTAAAAAACCCATACAACATAAGAAATCAGAATTCAAAACTCCTTAAAATTAACTTACTTTCCATGACGTCGAAGGATGTCCTATGAACAGCTTACACTCTGTTGTGCTGTTAATATTTTCAGCCCGCCACTTTCTGAAAGAAAACCTCCATCGTTTTGAAAAATATGTTACATACGATAAAAGACTTCTCACATTCTACCACATGTTTCCACATGGCCAAATCATGTTAGAGCGATTTACAACTCTTGGAATTCTTGTAAGCAAATCCCGTCATTTTCTATTTTCGCAACTTTCAGAAAGAAAATGTTTAAGATTACTTTCACAATCCTGGATTATAAATATCTTACCCTTGTTGCTCACTCATGTTCTACATTTCCTATGACACTGATACTGCTTACTATGAAGCAGAGTTACTTGCATCAGGTTTATATTTTTGAATTTTTAAAATGACATTATGATCCAAAGTTTGGATAAATAATCTAAACAGCATTGCAGACTTACATTCCCTCTACTCCATGAACCTCTAGAAATTGCTCAGAACAAATCCCGAGATTCTGTCCCTAAAATTTTGGTTTTAAAAACACCAGGTAAGAATTTTTAAGGTCAAAAGGCAATTTCTTTTTGAAAGTTAAAGCAGAATCGTTGCAGAATGACCAGCCGTTTCTGGACTTTAAATAAGTTGTGTAATGTCCTGATGTTATTGTAGGACCGTCATGAAATATAATTGCTGCAGTTACAAAAGTCCTTCCTGATATTGACAACTGCGAAGCAACAAATTTTTTTATTAAAGTTGTCAATTTTGTTCCATCAGTCCTACATCGTTGGAACATTAAAATGACATACAGGCCATATCTTCGTAAAAATAATGTTGACATCATTTCAGATTTACATTGGCTACACTCCATGTTGTGATCAGCTGCTTTTACTAGCTTATGAAAGGACACTGATTTAGTGTCTGGCAAAGTTAAATATATAAATCTTTCAGAATCTACACTAGTAGTACTTGATAGCCTACAATTCTCGCAGTCATGCTGCCATTGATAAGAAAGGCCAAATAGATAATCTACATCTATACCCTCATCTTGCAATACATCAAGCATATACATTAAAAACTCCTGAAAATCCTGCTGAATATTTTCAGAGAATTCTGTATGACCTGAACATTCGTCTAACAGAAAACGAATTTCAGACACACTTTCTACTCTCGTTTTATCAGCAGTACATTTCTCTAACACAGAATTCAACAAACAGCATAAACTTTGTTCCGAATTGATCACAATCTGTTCTTTGAAAGTCTCTAGTGAAAAGAGAACATTAACCACTACATTAGCATAGCAGTTGACACCAGAACTATTTTCAAATTTAAAACCAACAACATCTTCAACAGAATCCATTTTCTTTCTGCTTATTATTTCAGGTTCATCAACTTTTCGTCTTTTTGCTATAACCTCCCTACTATTGGTCACATTTCTTCGTTTCCGGCCTACCACACGTTTCTCAAACAAAGGATATTGAGGCAAATGTGGCGCATACTCTCTTCTTAACCTATTGTATTCCTTAACACAATCTAGATCTGCACAAATGTTTGTGACATCACAGTCAATCAAGTACAATCCCGATAAAGTTCTAACTCGTGACAAAGCCACATAAGCCATACCCTCCTTGAACACAGAACTGCCAATATTCACTAAAGCACTATCTACACTTAAACCTTGCGATTTATGGATTGTCACCGCATATGCCAAGCAAACAGGAAACTGCTTACGGCGCACATATAAGTCTTTTACAAGCAAAAATCTAGCAGAAGAACAACCAATTAGCTGTACTTCCTCAATGCCATCAAATTTAATTTTTAAAAATTCAATACCATCTCTATTTCTGTATTTTTCAAAATCAACAACATTACCCATTGATCCATTTACCAGACCTCTTTCAACATGTAAATTCCTTCTCAAAATGATTCGGCAATGTAAGCATACATTCAAAGTCTTTTCAAAACCCGCAGTTTTAGATATAGTCTTCTCTAATGAATCCAATTTAGATTTCAAATTCTCAGACAAAATAATTGTTGCTCCCATATGCTCTATTTTGTCAATAGCTTCAAGTTTCACAATCTCTTGTTCTTCTAAATTCAACATTTTGTTGTTGAAGATGGCACATTCTGCAAGAGTTGGCATCAAACATATTCCAGATTTCTTCTCAGTAATTTTCTTAAAAATATTCTCAAGCACAATGTCTTGTTCTGGATATAAATTTGACAGTAATCGTGCATGTAAAGCTTCTTCCGCATGCTCGGTCACTTTTCCAATTCTAACATCTTGTAAAATTTTCTTGTAATCTTCATCCTTCGCCTGACGCATATTTTCATGCAGTTACGCATAATTGAAGTTTAACCATATATTGACATTGCCAATGCTCCCTAGGCACTTCCTGGTATCTTCATGCGTGAGTATTTTGAACACAGGTTGTCCTTTCACTGGTGTTAGCTGCAGAAGATCTCCGAAAACAATGATGTGTTTGCCACCAAATAACACATCATACTCTGTTTTAAGAACTTCTTGCATTCTCAAATGCACAAAGGCAAGCATGAGATTTGAAACCATGCTTACTTCGTCAATGATAAGAAGTTTCATCTTCTTCAGGACTCTAGATACTTCACAACAAGCATCTCCAGATAACTTGTGGTATTGTAATTTGTTGTCATGCTCCACTGGCAACATCAGTAGACGATGCAAAGTAATACCTTTAATGTTATGTGCTGCCAGTCCAGTTGGAGCGGTGACAACACAAGACAGCGATGACTCAGTCCTTTCCTGCAAATAACAAGAAATTGCTTTAATGAGGAAACTTTTTTCAGTTCCCGCTTCTCCACTCACGTACAATCGGACAGGCTTCAACGACGTACATGAGCACTCTTTCTTCTCATGATTTAATCCAAGCTCAATTTGCTTGGTAACTTCGTCATATATTTTCCTCTGCTCAACGTTGAGTTGTCTTTCCAAGTCTTCTAAGTTAACCGCATCCTCCTGAGCATGTGCCATGGCTCTTTCTACTTCATTCATGGCAGTGGCGGCTTCATTTTCGATAACAGGTCCTCCTAGTGGATCCTGACTCAATGAAACAGTACTCTGACTGTCCTGAGAACTGTCTCTAGCAATCTCGGCTGTAATCGTTGCTTCCTGCTCTATTTCCAAAGTCAACATTTCTAGATATTTGGGAAAAGCAGAACATTCTATGGTTTCCTTGGTGGCATTGAAAGAGTCTTCGTAACAAAGAAAATCTCCAAGCAGTTCTTCTTCTGCACGCCAAGGCTTGAAAAGTTGCAAGAGTGCTAAACAGAAAAACTCTTTTTTTCTGGAGATTCGCCACTCAATTTTCGATGGTTTACCAAGTGGCATTTTCTTTGCTTGACCAGACATCCCTCACTTCCAATTACAGCATACACTCCTTTCTCAATATCTTCTTTGATGTTCCTCTTGAATATGTAATTTTGTAGAACCTCATATAGACAAACATTCTCGAGGTGACAGCTTCGATTTGGATAATATGTATCCAACATGTTGGTCTTCAAAATGTCGGTACTGTTTGGCTCCTTTTCCGCCAAATACTCAATTTCCCGGACAGGTTTTAAAACTCGATTTCGTGTTGCAGCAAGACCAAGACTCACCCAAACGATACTCCTGGATTTGGCATAGAGACTTGCTGAAGACAAGCGGTCAGAACATTCGTAAGCTCCGATTTCTCGATGCGACAACATCTTCAAACTGAAACTGTACAACTTCTTGCTGAGGCTCTTTTCATGGGAAATATCCTCCCACATATCCTTCAATTCTGTCTTTTCTTTTTTGGTGATGTAAGATGTCACATACCGAGCCACAGCCATACAGTTGTCAGCCACAAACTGTATATCCATGTTAGCATTCCACATGGACAAAATCACAGGGTTGTAGTCGTTGATGTACTTGGACTCTTCCTTTCTTTTCAAATTGTATGTGTTTTTGGGTGATTTCCTCGTCACATTATGTCGCAGTGAAGTCATCAAACTATTTACTCTTCCTTTAGAAATCACCGGTCGTGGAAAGTTGAAACGACATTTGGTGTAGAACTTGTCCTTGTTTCTGAATTTACGACGACAGTACTTTCCACAACGATGGCTTTGGAAACGTAGAACTTGTTCTCTTAGGCTTTTCTTCTCCTTTGCGTTTGGAACAGCACACGTAGAATACTGTTCTATGAAACTCATCACTAAGTCATCCGGATCTGTTCCAAATTTAGGTGCCTCCTTGATCCATAGCAGCATATGTATATGAGGAGCACCTCTTGCTTGGTACTCCTTTCTCCAGAAAAAATCCAACACCTCTCCAAGAGGTGGATTCTTCTTATTCATGATGAAAGACATCATAGCTTCAAATCTATGATTGAAGTACCTGCATACATTCACTGGATCCAAAGAGCACAGTTCTCCGGGTGTCTTGAATTCAATATTTTCAATGTTTCCATTTGCCTCTCGTAGAAATTCAAGTAAGTCTTCCCAGCTATACTCGGCACAGCTGAGAGTGAGGAACCATGTCGGAGTTCCTAAGTTCCTCAGCATACATTTTAAATCACCATGACGACGGTACCAGTACTCATTAGTACCACGCTGACACGCCATGAGATTAATTAGGTGAGAATCCAAAATACTGTCTTGGACATTGACTTTATCCATAAAGTCCCTTGCCGAGATGTTTCGCATCTGTATACCACTTTTCAAGATGTGGTTCACTGCATATGACAGTCCTGACAGATCGCTTTCAAACAGGAGATGAAACAAATAGGGAATGCATTGTCGAAACCTAGCATCTTCTGCATACAATCGTAAAGTCCGGAATTCTGAAGCAGGAATTTGAACAGGTCGCTCATCATATCGTCCTCCTCGACCTGTGGGAAATAGCTGTGGGAAACACCGAGCTTCCAAACTTTCCTCCCAAACACTAATGGGACTCCCTTTGGCTTGTTTCATTTGAAACAACTCAATAGCATTCCCCATAGCTTCCTTGGAATGCAAAGGATGAACACTATAATGTTCATAAATTTCTTCCCTTTTAGAGGCTTCTACTTTTTCAATTTGACCAGGACACAAATCGCTATCCTCTTCCTCACTTACTTCCTCTTCTGCAACATATACATTCTTATAGTACTTATTATTTTTTTTTAAATACAATGTTGCATTTTTGACTTTCCTAACATCCACTAAATCTTGCCATATTTTCTTACTCTTTGTCGGAACACCATTAACTATGATAACTAGAGGTTCCTCTTCCACTTTCTCTACTCCAATTGTGTTAATGTTTTTGTTCAAATCTAGAGGCAAATAAACAACTCTTCCCTTTAATCCACTCTGTAAATTTGATGGAGGCAACTTCCCTGTCTTTGGCTCCATTCTTACAATAGCTTGAAAAGGATGGATACTTTGAATCAAAATAGATTCATAAGTATTTAAATCCTTCAATTCAGAAGGAATCTCTACCAATTTCAGATTATTATGAACCTCCCTAGCTGGCATCTGGTTTTGGTTTAATTTGTTACAACAATAAGTACACACACGTTGATACGATCCCAAATCAAAACAATTTTCTACCATCAAGTATGTTGCGAAATCCTTCCATTCACTATTATTTTCCCTTTCACTTTTTGCATATAAATCCACTAACTTAGTCTGATTCTTATAATAAGTCCGTCGACAACACACACAAGTGAAATTAGGCCTCTCACTTGATTTCACCTGAAACGTGGCAATTTCTTTCTGAAAATTATCTGTACTGGAAACCTGTACATTATCTTCAACATTCCCCTCTTCTTCTGGGTCAATTTGAACATTCTCCTCTTTACTTCCAAAGTAACAAAACTCAATTTCTTCACAAATATTCTTCACATCTATTTCTGAACCATGTAAAAGAGCAGCACATAATTGTTTAAGCATAATTGCTGGACTCTTAGCATAATACAACATTCTAATTAATTTCCTCACTTTATTATGATGCACTGCTAGCATCCTAAAATGATGAAACACACTCTGGCATACTCTCCTGGAAAGACAAGCCAGTGAATGACCATGCAAACCTGTCACTTCTCTCACTCTGCAAGGATCTAATTCTTGCAACAACTTCATTTTCTGCTTCAAACTTTTCTTATTAAATGTCCGTACAAAATCACAAAGCAAATCGATTGAATCCTGTCGCACACTGCAAATACTACTACACTTCCAGGTGTACACAGGACCCTTAGGACGTCTTCCTAAAACCTCATTACCTAACACCTCTTCTGTCTCTGTTGTTACAAGTTTTTCTTTTTCAACTGGACATCCATCTTTCACTTCATAAGCTCGACCACTGGTGTCAACTGCATGCACAAAATCATTATCCTGGAAATAACTCTCCTAATTAAAAAATGCCTCAGAACTTGTACTATGCATCCAGTCTCCTGAGAAAACATCACAAAAATTACTCCGATTAATTATTCTCTTCCATCTACTATTAGTTTTGAAATCATAAATTACCTTGTTTACCTTCCTAATTCTGTTGACTATCAAAATAAATAACTTTCGTTTAATTTCAAATGCTTGATCAATAACTTTCTCAACTTTTTTTTTCTCTTATAAAAAACCACTTTCTGTTGTCCTTTGTTAATATTTTTTAACAAATTGCCAATTATCCTGTTGCGGAACATTCGTTTACGAATGTCCCTAAACTGTTCTTTCCTTCTGCTATCATGCACAGAGTTATCTCTTGCTCTAGCAGTAACATTTTTGATTGGCCCTTCCTTTCCGTTTAAATTGCTTCTCTTTTTCTGGACTGAAAAATTTTCTGTAGAAATACTTTTTTTACTACAAATTTTTCTTATGAATGTTTTCGTGGTCTTACCCGGTGCTTTCTTGGTGACTTGACAAGTTTTTTTTGTAGAGGACTGCTGCAGTAATTGATGGACCTGCTGTCTTTGACGTCTTGTAGCCTTTCTAATTCGATTCTTAGTTGGCATTTTCAAATTTTGAAATAATCTGCAATTAAATCTGTGCTAAAATATAATAAAAAATGTTATTAATCACTATTACCAAACAGTAAATCAATAACAGTCATCAAAAACGTAACACCCTGCTTGGTATTTTAACATAGAATAATTTTTAGTGCATTGGCAAATTTAGAAATCACAAATAGTAGCAATTGCTAATTGTTTTACCTGTGTTCTTTTATATGTGAATCTGAACTAGTTTTACGAGCATATTTAATTATTTTAATAAAGACACTACACACATACTATTTTTGAACTATTGTTTAATTTTAAATGAAATGGTTTAGATTTTTACTACATAGGCTCAAGCAGATCAGCTTCCCACCCTATATCATACAATTCTGACAAATCAGCATTCTCATCATATTCTTCATCATCCTCAGGATTTAAATGATCTAAAGGATCTACTTCCACTGACGTTTCAATGACAAGTTCAACGATAAGATCGAGATCAACTGATTGCTCACTATCACTCATGCTTGATGTTGTCGTTATCTTTAAAAAAAGAGAACAACAATGAGATGTTGGAGACTAAGACACAAATCTCAGAGGCTAGAATAGTAAAATTGTTTAACAAGAGAATCATATTGCAGCTATTATTTAGCCATGTCCAGCGATGCTGAAGAGGTGAGGCCTATGTCTAAGTCTTCAGTAAACAGGACTCATCTCTTCTTAACCTAGGATAAGCCTCACCGACTCTGTGTCCCCTACACATACTTAAATGTATAGGGACAGATTTATATTAACTGACACATCCCCAGGAATGCACCAGTTAATGTGCACCACTGCTCTGCTTCTCATGGTGTGGCACATTTACATTGTGGAACACCATTGAATAAAAACAGCACAGATGCGTCAGGCATCGGTGCCGCAAAAGCAACACATTGCACAAGTCACGTCGTAAACACGACATGTCTACTGCAATGCACAGGAGGAAGCCACACATTGCATGGTGCTTCACTCCTTATGCCTGTTTCAAACAGCCATAAGGATTTGATTCAGGAATGCTATAAAGCTGACTCAGTGAAATCTTCTAAATGTCACTGTGTTACTTTTACAGGGCTTTCATGCAAATGAATGCCCACCCTGCAACAAAACACCTATATGGAAGCTGACGCAAATTTCATGTGGCACAGGACTTTACAGCATGACACATCTGTCTAGATGCATCAAGTTGAAAATATGTCGCCACATAGCAAATCTTTTGCACCACCGCTGCAGAGTACAGAGGAGATAATACATGTGAAGGCCTACCAATGAAGTAAGTCATGTCCACTTGACTCTTGAACAAAGGCCAGACCTCTTTTGTGTCCGTGGACAGACCTAAACTTCAATTGCACAATGTTATTCATAAACTTAGGAAACACAGGTGATGTAATTGAAAAATGTGGAGTTTCTTTTCCTCATTGCACAATCACATCACCTGTGTTTCCTTAGTGACTTAAAATGCCCCAAGACACATGAAAGTGTTTTTTTAAACCCTTTGCACCATTTTTGGATCACTTTTAACATGGCTATGAAAGTCAAATAATCAAAATCTAAATTTGCCAAGCACAGATGGAAGCATATTTACAAGGAACGTGCACTACGGACACTTAAATGCCTTATAAATATGCCCCAAACAACCTATGAAGCTCTAGCAGTACATATCCAGAAATGTAATTGATTTAAAAAAACGTTTTTAAACACTACATATAAATCAATTGTATACCTACATTCAAGAAGAAATGACTTAAAATGTCCTTAAGACACATGAAAGGGGTTTTTGATTGCCCTTGCACAATTTTTTGGGACACTTTTAACATGGCTATGTAACTCAGAGAATCAAAATCTAAATTTGCCAAGCACAGGTGGGAGCATATTTACAAGGAACGTGCACTACGGACACTTAAATGCCTTATAAATATGCCCCAAACAACCTATGAAGCTCTAGCAGTACATATCCAGAAATGTAATTGATTTAAAAAAAACGTTTTTAAACACAACATATAAATCAATTGTATACCTACATTCAAGAAGAAATGACTTAAAATGTCCTTAAGACACATGAAAGGGGTTTTTGATTGCCCTTGCACCATTTTTTGGGACACTTTTAACATGGCTATGTAACTCAGAGAATCAAAATCTAAATTTGCCAAGCACAGATGGAAGCATATTTACAAGGAACGTGCACTACGGACACTTAAATGCCTTATAAATATGCCCCAAACAACCTATGAAGCTCTAGCAGTACATATCCAGAAATGTAATTGATTTAAAAAAAACGTTTTTAAACACAACATATAAATCAATTGTATACCTACATTCAAGAAGAAATGACTTAAAATGTCCTTAAGACACATGAAAGGGGTTTTTGATTGCCCTTGCACCATTTTTTGGGACACTGTTAACATGGCTATGTAACTCAGAGAATCAAAATCTAAATTTGCCAAGCACAGGTGGGAGCATATTTACAAGGAACTTGCCCCACGGAGAAAGCTCTTCAATTAAAATGGGAAAAATAACATCAGAGACACTCAAATGCCTTATAAAGAAGCAGACACTATTTTTTCCTTGTGATAATTTTTAAAAGCATTCCTTTTCCTCAAAAACGATTTTCAAGTAATAATTTGAAAACACTGCACAGCTCCTATGTACAAAAACACCCTGACAGTGCTAATACTTCACATTATTTTCAATTACAATTTCTCAAAGAAACAAAATCTGTTTGTAAAACACTTTAGACAAAGCAACATTTTAAAAACACAGCTTTCTTCATAATTTTGTCCTTAAAGCATACTATAGTCTATCTAAATAAAATACATCTTTTCTCACCTTAGCAAATTCTTTATAAGTTTCAAAACAGTCTCAGAAATACACCAAATTGTCTTCAGCAGAACAAAGAGTATGCACTCCAGAGGCTGCAGCTATAGAAAGCACAGAAATAAAGATATTCATTACACATATCTCTCATGTTAGCCAATCAAAACTCTTCCCTCACTTTTTTCAAATCAAAACCCTTCCCCCCTCTGCCCTCTCTGCCTTTTTTGCATAGCAACCACCTCCTGAAAGACCTCTGATGTTTGCAAGTTCACACAACAATGTTTCAATTGAACTCTGAACTCTCAGTGCACCTGCGTATCCAGTGCAATCTTTCATTAAATGTTTTTTCCTTGACCATTCAAATTACATATTTCAAAGAACACATCCATGCACCCTAACTTTCTGTTTTCAGAAATGGAAATCCACCAATCACTGCTAGTGAATCATTAGCACTGAAACTCCACAGTTTTTTTTTTCTTCACAAACTCCTACTGTTTAAATTGCCATTTCATTACCACACTTCATCTGACTGCAGCAGAAAATTCACTCATCATGTTTACTGTCTGGATTGTTGGACATAGTTACATCTACTGGGCTGAAAGGTATGCTGAGAACAGAAATTTACCTAACCTCAATTTACAAGATGTGGAAATTAAGTGGTTTGGCCACAGAGGATTAAAATGTCACCAATTGATACCATTAGTGAAAACCTTTATGCATTTGCCAAAACCTGACCTGTTAATTGTGCACTGTGGAGGTAATGATTTGGGCACTTTGACTGGGGTAGGTCTGGAAATGCTTTTAAAGGACACCTTTGAGCAATTAATGGCACTTTTTCCTCAAACTGCCTTGGTATATTCAAATATATGCCAAAGACAGAAATGGAGGTGGTGGAACCAATTTTGTCCACAAATTAAGAAGTCGAGGAAGCATGTAAACAAATCTGTTTCAGCTTACATGAGAGACCATGGAATGGGCTCCATGTACAACAATAACTTGCGTTACTGCATGCAAGATATCTACAGAGGAGATGGAGTTCACTTCTCAGATGAAGGCAACAGAATTTTCATTTTGAATTTAAGACTATGCATTGGTACCTACTTATAAGTACCTAAATGTACCATAAACCCAAAAGCTCTTCTCAGAGCTACCCTACATCTAATCACTCACAATTATTATTTTACTCTAACTTTTTTCAGTAATTTTCAACAAAGTACGCTCCCCGGAGCGCTACCCGGTACGCGAACCAGAAGCTAACCGCGCGAAATTTGTAAAAAAAATGTTTTTCTTCCCGCACATATGGGCCTCCTCAGCCACCCTCAGAAAACCTAGGGGGTCAAGATACGTCTACCGTGCCCCCTTCTACCCATTCTCAACATTATTTGCCCTCCATCTTGTATCTTAATTCGACTGAAACACAAAATGGTGGACTCCCGTAACGCTGCTGGTTCGCGAACCGGGACGCTCCCCGGGAAGCACTCCATTAAAAAAGGTGGGAAAGTAATTTACAGAAAAACGACTGGAAACACTTTCACCAAATATAGATTAGCTCATACTACATACCAATCTCTACCATTTTCATAAATTTGTTTGGAATTACATTTAGCCATTTAGCCTGTAGACCTCTCTAAATACCCTGAGGTAAATTACTTCACAAAACACATCTGAAGTGTTGGAATTGACAACCAATGAAAATGTTACTTTCATTTTCTACTTTTTTAACCTAACATTTGATTGGTTATGTACCTGAATATATATAAAGAAAGAGAGGGAAACACAGCCATTTTCACCACTACTTCCTGAACTACCTTTCAAGAACATTTTTACCTCCCTGTAAAGTAAATTGATAATTTGTAAGGGGCACTTTAAATTAATTTGTAAAAACGTTTTTTGATAATTATTTACTGTCCCCCTGCTATAGTTATAGCTACAGATAGGCTCCTCTGTTATATTTATTGATTGACTTACACTTCTCTGCTATAATTATGAATTTACTTACTTTAACTTCACTGTTAAAAAAACAGAACTACCTGTCTGAACTTAAACCCAACAGTGCCCTAACTCTTCTAATATAATTATTTTTTTATGCAATTTACAGCAAAAAAATGGAAGGGGAGCACGAAAATATCAATGTTTCCTTCGACATTACATCTGAAGAGATTTTAAATGAAGAATTTTTAGATGAAGATTTTATGGATCACTCTTTGGATGTGTAAACAAATAGGAGGACCCCACTCTCATTCATAAGGGACGGTGGGGAAAGTAATGTTTAGAAAAGAACAGACGTCCAGAGTCGGTGGACAGTGAGGATGGTGTCTTATTTTAGTGTTGGACAAATGGGCATCACCATTAAAGATTATGATAATTATCAATACACAAGGAGCATGATTAACATGGAAAAGGCAAAAGATTTACACACTTATTCCTAAGGCAAAAGGTACACACTTGTATATTTGTTTATCCCTTTCGAGACGATTACGTATATGTTAGTTAGTGGAGTAGATACGGGAAAGTGACAGATTCCTAAAGAGTTGATATATTATATTTTATTTTTGATATTTTTGTATTTACCATTATAAGTATAGGAACACAATCCTTTTGTAAACTATATCTTTGACGCAATATTTTTGTTGCACAATACTGTTGTTTTTGATATTGTGTCTGTCATCCCTGTTTCTACCACTGAGAAAATAGATCCAGGCCAAAGAATCTCTAAGCCTGAAACATAAACCTGCTAAACATTCTAATCACACAACCAGAAACAACAACTTGCTTCACAATGAGCAAGTCAATCCTATGTGCTGAGAACATGGTCCATTTGCAGGCCCAACACAGTCACCTACAAGAAAGGGTTCAAACAGTAGTAAGGGCCTTATTATGATTTGGCAGACTCGAAGTGGTGCTGCCACGCTGCAGTCCCTCTCTGAGACTGTCAAAGCCATTAAAGACCACCCGCCAGAGGGAGACTTATTTTTACTCTGGTGGGCGGTTCTTTGGCAGTCCCACTCCGCAATAGGAGGGTCAAAGGCAGTTCCTGCAGGGCATGTACTGTCAAGTCCAAGGAATCCTGATAATGTTAGGTGAAGCAAAATCTGTAAGCAAAACAATTCAGAGAAACAAATCCAACATTGTCTTTCACGCAAATGTTTGTGAAAGGTTATTATGTACAGGAAAAGGCAACTTAAGAAAATGTGTTGATGATGAAAGATGGCATCAGTACTATATGGACCTACCTCAGACACATAACACTGGAGGCATATGTATTGTTTTCAAACTGGCTTGGAGCAGTCTCTAGGGATCCGTCAGAGAGAAGTTTGACAACAGATCACGGAGAAGGGCCCTGTTCGTGGTGGCATAGTTCATGGGCTGGCCTGACTTGTCCATGAAGAAGTCAAGGACCGTATTCTAATCACCCCAAAATAGAAATTTTGTTTGGTGTGCTGGTTGAACTTCCTGGCTAAAGCACCATAGATGGATTTCATGGAATGTGTCAGACCATATATTGAACCAATAAGGTGGATCGGGGCATGTATGGAAACATTAATGAGAATAAAGCGGTCCTGCGGAGCATGCCAAACCTGAAGGTTCTTGACTGGTGAATGCTTAGCCAGGATTTTGGTGACACTGCCCTGTGGTAAGGTTTGTTTGAGGGAGCCTCACCCACCCCTGGCCGAACTTTTGCACACATGGTATTCCCATCCCACCCAGTCCTGGCACAGCTTATGACTCTCCTCATCTGAAATGTGGGATTCCTGCAGGAGAGTATGTCATGCTTCAGGGAACAAGTATAACCAAGTTTCTCGCTTTTTGTGTAATGGGTCAGACCATGCATGTTCACTCAGATCACCATCAGGTAATGTGGCATGGGCATGTACACCCACAGAGGGGCCCTGCAAAGAAAGTTTGAGGGGAGGAAGCCTTTGTGGGAAGGCGTCTGGAGAAGCGGAACTTACTTTGGTTGGGCCATAGAGGTTGCTAGAGTGCCGCGGTGCTGAGGTCGAGCAACTGGAACCTCCCCAACATGCAAGGTATGGTGTGGGCAGGGGTAGCTACTGTGTCTCAGGACCTAATGTGAGGGCAGTGGAAAGATGGAGGGGCCTGTGTGTTTGTGACCTGCTGTCTTTGACGTCTTGTAGCCTTTCTAATTCGATTCTTAGTTGGCATTTTCAAATTTTGAAATAATCTGCAATTAAATCTGTGCAAAAATATAATAAAACATGTTATTAATCACTATTAACAAACAGTAAATCAATAACAGTCATCAAAAACTTAACACCCTGCTTGTTATTTTAACATAGAATAATTTTTAGTGCATTGGCAAATTATTTAGAAATCACAAATAGTAGCAATTGCTAATTGTTTTACCTGTGTTCTTTTATATGTGAATCTGAACTAGTTTTACGAGCATATTTAATTATTTTAATAAAGACACTACACACATACTATTTTTAAACTATTGTTTAATTTTAAATGAAATGGTATACATTTTTACTACATAGGCTCAAGCAGATCAGCTTCCCACCCTATATCATACAATTCTGACAAATCAGCATTCTCATCATATTCTTCATCATCCTCAGGATTTAAAGGATCTACTTCCACTGACGTTTCAATGACAAGTTCAACGATAAGATCGAGATCAACTGATTGCTCATTATCACTCATGCTTGATGTTGTCGTTATCTTTAAAAAAAGAGAACAACAATGAGATGTTGGAGACTAAGACACAAATCTCAGAGGCTAAAATAGTAAAATTGTTTAACAAGAGAATCATATTGCAGCTATTATTTAGCCATGTCCAGCGATGCTGAAGAGGTGAGGCCTATGTCTAAGTCTTCAGTAAACAGGACTCATCTCTTCTTAACCTAAGACAAGCCTCACCGACTCTGTGTCCCCTACACATACTTAAATGTATAGGGACAGATTTATATTAACTGACACATCCCCAGGAATGCACCAGTTAATGTGCACCACTGCTCTGCTTCTCATGGTGTGGCACATTTACATTGTGGAACACCATTGAATAAAAACAGCACAGATGCGTCAGGCATCGGTGCCGCAAAAGCAACACATTGCACAAGTCACGTCGTAAACACGACATGTCTACTGCAATGCACAGGAGGAAGCCACACATTGCATGGTGCTTCACTCCTTATGCCTGTTTCAAACAGCCATAAGGATTTGATTCAGGAATGCTATAAAGCTGACTCAGTGAAATCTTCTAAATTTCACTGTGTTACTTTTACAGGGCTTTTATGCAAATGAATGCCCACCCTGCAACAAAACACCTATATGGAAGCTGACGCAAATTTCATGTGGCACAGGACTTTACAGCATGACACATCTGTCTAGATGCATCAAGTTGAAAATATGTCGCCACATAGCAAATCTTTTGCACCACCGCTGCAGAGTACAGAGGAGATAATACATGTGAAGGCCTACCAATGAAGTAAGTCATGTCCACTTGACTCTTGAACAAAGGCCAGACCTCTTTTGTGTCCGTGGACAGACCTAAACTTCAATTGCACAATGTTATTCATAAACTTAGGAAACACAGGTGATGTAATTGAAAAATGTGGAGTTTCTTTTCCTCATTGCACAATCACATCACCTGTGTTTCCTTAGTGACTTAAAATGCCCCAAGACACATGAAAGTGTTTTTTTAAACCCTTTGCACCATTTTTGGATCACTTTTAACATGGCTATGTAAGTCAAATATTCAAAATCTAAATTTGCCAAGCACAGATGGAAGCATATTTACAAGGAACGTGCACTACGGACACTTAAATGCCTTATAAATATGCCCCAAACAACCTATGAAGCTCTAGCAGTACATATCCAGAAATGTAATTGATTTAAAAAAAACGTTTTTAAACACTACATATAAATCAATTGTATACCTACATTCAAGAAGAAATGACTTAAAATGTCCTTAAGACACATGAAAGGGGTTTTTGATTGCCCTTGCACCATTTTTTGGGACACTTTTAACATGGCTATGTAACTCAGAGAATCAAAATCTAAATTTGCCAAGCACAGGTGGGAGCATATTTACAAGGAACGTGCACTACGGACACTTAAATGCCTTATAAATATGCCCCAAACAACCTATGAAGCTCTAGCAGTACATATCCAGAAATGTAATTGATTTAAAAAAAACGTTTTTAAACACAACATATAAATCAATTGTATACCTACATTCAAGAAGAAATGACTTAAAATGTCCTTAAGACACATGAAAGGGGTTTTTGATTGCCCTTGCACCATTTTTTGGGACACTTTTAACATGGCTATGTAACTCAGAGAATCAAAATCTAAATTTGCCAAGCACAGATGGAAGCATATTTACAAGGAACGTGCACTACGGACACTTAAATGCCTTATAAATATGCCCCAAACAACATATGAAGCTCTAGCAGTACATATCCAGAAATGTAATTGATTTAAAAAAAACGTTTTTAAACACAACATATAAATCAATTGTATACCTACATTCAAGAAGAAATGACTTAAAATGTCCTTAAGACACATGAAAGGGGTTTTTGATTGCCCTTGCACCATTTTTTGGGACACTTTTAACATGGCTATGTAACTCAGAGAATCAAAATCTAAATTTGCCAAGCACAGATGGAAGCATATTTACAAGGAACGTGCACTACGGACACTTAAATGCCTTATAAATATGCCCCAAACAACATATGAAGCTCTAGCAGTACATATCCAGAAATGTAATTGATTTAAAAAAAACGTTTTTAAACACAACATATAAATCAATTGTATACCTACATTCAAGAAGAAATGACTTAAAATGTCCTTAAGACACATGAAATGGGTTTTTGATTGCCCTTGCACCATTTTTTGGGACACTTTTAACATGGCTATGTAACTCAGAGAATCAAAATCTAAATTTGCCAAGCACAGGTGGGAGCATATTTACAAGGAACTTGCCCCACGGAGAAAGCTCTTCAATTAAAATGGGAAAAATAACATCAGAGACACTCAAATGCCTTATAAAGAAGCAGACACTATTTTTTCCTTGTGATAATTTTTAAAAGCATTCCTTTTCCTCAAAAACTATTTTCAAGTAATAATTTGAAAACACTGCACAGCTCCTATGTACAAAAACACCCTGACAGTGCTAATACTTCACATTATTTTCAATTACAATTTCTCAAAGAAACAAAATCTATTTGTATAACACTTTAGACAAAGCAACATTTTAAAAACACAGCTTTCTTCATAATTTTGTCCTTAAAGCATACTATAGTCTATCTAAATAAAATACATCTTTTCTCACCTTAGCAAATTCTTTATAAGTTTCAAAACAGTCTCAGAAATACACCAAATTGTCTTCAGCAGAACAAAGAGTATGCACTCCAGAGGCTGCAGCTATAGAAAGCACAGAAATAAAGATATTCATTACACATATCTCTCATGTTAGCCAATCAAAACTCTTACCTCACTTTTTTCAAATCAAAACCCTTCCCCCCTCTGCCCTCTCTGCCTTTTTTGCATAGCAACCACCTCCTGAAAGACCTCTGATGTTTGCAAGTTCACACAACAATGTTTCAATTGAACTCTGAACTCTCAGTGCACCTGCGTATCCAGTGCAATCTTTCATTAAATGTTTTTTCCTTGACCATTCAAATTACATATTTCAAAGAACACATCCATGCACCCTAACTTTCTGTTTTCAGAAATGGAAATCCACCAATCACTGCTAGTGAATCATTAGCACTGAAACTCCACAGTTTTTTTTTCTTCACAAACTCCTACTGTTTAAATTGCCATTTCATTACCACACTTCATCTGACTGCAGCAGAAAATTCACTCATCATGTTTACTGTCTGGATTGTTGGACATAGTTACATCTACTGGGCTGAAAGGTATGCTGAGAACAGAAATTTACCTAACCTCAATTTACAAGATGTGGAAATTAAGTGGTTTGGCCACAGAGGATTAAAATGTCACCAATTGATACCATTGGTGAAAACCTTTATGCATTTGCCAAAACCTGACCTGTTAATTGTGCACTGTGGAGGTAACGATTTGGGCACTTTGACTGGGGTATGTCTGGAAATGCTTTTAAAGGACACCTTTGAGCAATTAATGGCACTTTTTCCTCAAACTGCCTTGGTATATTCAAATATATGCCAAAGACAGAAATGGAGGTGGTGGAACCAATTTTGTCCACAAATTGAGAAGTCGAGGAAGCATGTAAACAAATCTGTTTCAGCTTACACGAGAGACCATGGAATGGGCTCCATGTACAACAATAACTTGCGTTACTGCATGCAAGATATCTACAGAGGAGATGGAGTGCACTTCTCAGATGAAGGCAACAGAATTTTCATTTTGAATTTAAGACTATGCATTGGTACCTACTTATAAGTACCTAAATGTACCATAAACCCAAAAGCTCTTCTCAGAGCTACCCTACATCTAATCACTCACAATTATTATTTTACTCTAACTTTTTTCAGTAATTTTCAACAAAGTCCGCTCCCCGGAGCGCTACCCGGTACGCGAACCAGAAGCTAACCGCTCGAAATTTGTAAAAAAAATGTTTTTCTTCCCGCACATTTGGGCTTCCTCAGCCCCCCTCAGAAAACCTAGGGGGTCAAGATACGTCTACCGTGCCCCCTTCTACCCATTCTCAACATTATTTGCCCTCCATCTTGTATCTTAATTCGACTGAAACACAAAATGGTGGACTCCCGTAACGCTGCTGGTGCGCGAACCGGGACGCTCCCCGGGAAGCACTCCATTAAAAAAGGTGGGAAAGTAATTTACAGAAAAACGACTGGAAACACTTTCACCAAATATAGATTAGCTCATACTACATACCAATCTCTACCATTTTCATAAATTTGTTTGGAATTACATTTAGCCATTTAGCCTGTAGACCTCTCTAAATACCCTGAGGTAAATTACTTCACAAAACACATCTGAAGTGTTGGAATTGACAACCAATGAAAATGTTACTTTCATTTTCTACTTTTTTAACCTAACATTTGATTGGTTATGTACCTGAATATATATAAAGAAAGAGAGGGAAACACAGCCATTTTCACCACTACTTCCTGAACTACATTTCAAGAACATTTTCACCTCCCTGTAAAGTAAATTGATAATTTGTAAGGGGCACTTTAAATTAATTTGTAAAAACGTTTTTTGATAATTATTTACTGTCCCCCTGCTATAGTTATAGCTACAGATAGGCTCCTCTGTTATATTTATTGATTGACTTACACTTCTCTGCTATAATTATGAATTTACTTACTTTAACTTCACTGTTAAAAAAACAGAACTACCTGTCTGAACTTAAACCCAACAGTGCCCTAACTCTTCTAATATAATTATTTTTTTATGCAATTTACAGCAAAAAAATGGAAGGGGAGCACGAAAATATCAATGTTTTCTTCGACATTACATCTGAAGAGATTTTAAATGAAGAATTTTTAGATGAAGATTTTATGGATCACTCTTTGGATGTGTAAACAAATAGGAGGACCCCACTCTCATTCATAAGGGACGGTGGGGAAAGTAATGTTTAGAAAAGAACAGACGTCCAGAGTCGGTGGACAGTGAGGATGGTGTCTTATTTTAGTGTTGGACAAATGGGCATCACCATTAAAGATTATGATAATTATCAATACACAAGGAGCATGATTAACATGGAAAAGGCAAAAGATTTACACACTTATTCCTAAGGCAAAAGGTACACACTTGTATATTTGTTTATCCCTTTCGAGACGATTACGTATATGTTAGTTAGTGGAGTAGATACGGGAAAGTGACAGATTCCTAAAGAGTTGATATATTATAT